>NC_059294.1:27535311-27560311 GCF_017591435.1 Portunus trituberculatus
TGGGTCCGCTGGTCTGCAATGAATGAGTCAGTCTCGTCTTGCTCTTGTCTCGATCTTTTTCTTGTTTTTCGTCGTTGTTTCTTTGACTTGCCTTTGTATTTCAACGTTATTGTTTTTTTTTTTGTCATTTTTTTCTTGTTTTTTTTTTCTTGTATTCACTTTTGCTTTGTGTATTTATTTATTTATTTATTCGTCTCTTATTATTTTGGATGTGTTGCGTGAATTCCTCTGTTTGATTTTTCTTTGTTGTTGTTGGATGTCTTTGTGTGTGTATGTGTGTGTGTGTGTGTGTGTGTGTGTGTGTGTGTGTGTGTGTGTGTGTGCGTGCGTGCGTGTGTTTGCCCTTCAGCCTCGCCTCCTAGCTCGCCTGATTGGCTTAATATTAACACGCGTAAAGGAGATCCTGCGCTGACTGATTGCCAAACGTGATCGTCTTTGTGAGCCGCTCAGGGCACCACCACCACCACCACCACCACCACCACCACCACCACGAACGCCGGCAGACACAAACAAAAACAAGAACAACAAGAACACGCATCACCTCACCATTAAAGAACAGAAGAGAAACAGCTCACAATTACATCACCACCACCACCACCACCACCACCACCATAACACTACTACTACCGTGTATTCTAACCACAACCATAGCTACCACCATTTACCACCACGAATAAACCACAACCACCAACATTGAATAACAACTATAACTTATAACACCACCACCACCACCACCACCACCTCCCCACCACCACCACCACCTCCCGGCCAAATGTCACTCTCTCGGCGTGACATTTCGGTAGATCACTTTTTCAGCCCCTCAGCCACCCCGTCAGCAGCAGCAACAGCAGTTCCTCCCTTCCTCCTCTTTGTTCGCGGCAGTTTCTAATCACGAGGCGCAGGCTGATCAGTGTGTCTGTCCTTGCGGGAAACCAAATTATCATGCATTTTTCATTGTCTTTGTATATTTATGTCGTTTTTTTTTCTAAAGAGGATGAAAGGTTGTGCTGACGATTTTGTTCCTGTTTTTTTTTTTGTATTTTTTTTTTGTTAGTTGTCCTTGAGAGATAGAGAGATAGACAGAGACAAGACGAGACGAGTAATTCCTGTGATAAATAAACACATAACTAAATACCTTGATTTCCATACTGATATTAATAGTGAAACGGTTGAAAATTAAGAAACATCCCAGTTATAGTGTATATTATCTTTCTCATTTCTTGTTAGCATGCAATATTTCAACCTCCCGGAGAGCGTAACAACCATTTACTCTGCATTATTACGTTGAAGCGTTAGGTATTAGCGCTGTGTTGCCGCCGGTACTCTGATCCATTACGGCCTCAGTGAAGGGGAGCGCCAAGTAACGCACACACATTTGCATATTTATACTCTCATAACCACAACGAAACTGTAAAGGTCCCGATGCTACTGTTGCTTTAATGTGTTGTTGTTGTTGTTGTTTTTACTTTTCTTCTTCTACGCCTTTTTCTCCTTCTTGTTCTTGTTCTTGTTCTTCTTCTTCTTGTTCTTCTTCTTGTTCTTGTTCTTGTTCTTCTTGTTCTTGTTCTTCGTCTTCTTCTTTATCTTCTTCGTCTTCTGCTTCTGCTTCTTCTTCTTCTTCTTCTTATTATTATTATTATTATTATTATTATTATTATTATTATTATTATTATTATTATTATTATTATTATTATTATTATTATTATTATTATTATTATTATTATTATTATTACTAGCTTTGCTATTATTATTCCTATCAATGTTGGTGATATAAATAGTAGTAGTAGTAGTAGTAGTAGTAGTAGTAGTAGTCGTAGTAGCAGAAACAGCAGTAGTAGTTGTGGTAGTAGAAGCAATAGAAACAGCAGTAGTAGTAATAGTATCAGCAGCAGCAGCAGCAATTGAAGTAGCAGAAATCATAATACAATAACAACAATAACAACACAAACACTGCCAGCATCAACATAAGCAGATTCCCACCAGTAGTAACAGTAGCAGTTGTAGAAGCAACAGCAGCAGTAGCAGAAGTAATTGTAGCAAGCAGGTGGCGCAGTACTCAGCCCCCTTCTCCTGCCAGCAGTACTATTAGGCCTCTAACCGCTACCTTTCCTCCCCCGCAGGTAAGAGCGCCGCTACTATTGATCCGGGTCCGCTTCCTCGTGTTACTAATTCACCGCAAACTTTCACTCGGAAGGTGAGTCAGTGGCGTGTGTGCGTGTGTGCATCTGACAAGAACAAGAGGGAGAAAGAGAGCGAGAGTGAGGGAGGGAGAGGGAGAAAGAGAGAGGCAGAGACTGGAATGAGAGGGAGGGGAGAGTACTGGATTCCTGGAAGAAGGTTTGGTTTTAACATTTCGTATTAGAAGGTTGCTGGAATTGTGGCGTGACTCATTGTTGTGTAGTGGTGTTATACTCTCTCTCTCTCTCTCTCTCTCTCTCTCTCTCTCTCTCTCTCTCTCTCTCTCTCTCTCTCTCTCTCTCTCTCTCTCTCTCTCTCTCTCTCTCTCTCTCTCTCTGTGTGTGTGTGTGTGTGTGTGTGTTTTCTTATCTACTACGCAGTTCTCTTTAAACACGCATCTTCCTCCTGTTCAATTGTCTTACGCTTTTTGTTTTCGTGGTTTGTTTTTGTTACCATTATCTTCACTTTGTTCGCCCGTGGCTGTGTAATTACAAAATGATTAGTAGTGTAACAATAACTCATGGTTTGTTCTTATCTGTTGAACTCTTACTAATGTTACACTGGGCAGGTTTCTATTAAGCAAACCTGGTTCAGTTTCCTCTGCAAGAGATTTTTTCCCTCGTTTTTTTTTTCTTTTCCTGTCTTGGTGGCTTCCTTCAAGGTGACGCTTAATGAGGACCTGTTCATCTCTGTGCTAATTAACCTTCCATTTCCTCACTTGTGTGTCAGTAGGTGCATTGAGTCGCGTGTCACTTGTATCAACCTTACTATGTGTTTCAGTGCATGGCTTCCTTCAAGGTGACGCTAGGGTCCTATTCACTTCTTTTGACTAATATTCTTGTTCTTCTGTTGTGTTTCTATCGCTCTGTTTCCTTAATTACGCGCCTGTGTGTAGATGTGGCCAGGTTTGCGTCTTGTGCCACGAGTTCTAACTTATATTTCGGTGACTTGCATCAAAGTAATGCTTATTTTTATGATTCCAACTAATCCACTTGTTCTTCGGTTGTGTCTGTGTCCCGCAGTATTTCCTCTAGCCTGGAATGTCACGTCCGCCTCGTACTGCACCGTGTCCTTCACCATGACAGGTTCCTGAGTGACTTAGACCCAGCAAAGACGCCAGTAAATGTGCCTTTATTTAGTTTGGTTACTAGGAAGGCGTCATGCTGTGTGTAGCGCAATATTTCTTTATCGATACGCTTATATAACTTCTCTAGCACAAACATGTTCTTGGATGACTTACAAGCGACGAGAAAATGTGTTTTTTTTTTTAAATGAGTGTAGTTGCTATGAGGCGTCAGGATGTCGTGGGCGACGTGAGGATTTCGTCTGAAGCGATGACGTGTCTTGCGTGTGACGTGTTGCTCGTCTCTTCGGCTAGAAACAATTATACATGCAAGTCACATTGACCTGAACCTTCCCTAATGTCGTATTGTTAGGTCTGAATTCACTCTTGGGATGCAAATGGCAGCGCGACACCCGTAAGTGCATTTTGAGTAACCTTGCATGATTTTGGTGCACAGATAATTAAACAGGAGACAGGGAAAGCCTTTGCTACTCCATCACTCCTGCTGTCAGGTGTTGCCTCTGAAAAGCATATTATAAACTCTCACCAGACAGTTTTATTCAACATGTTTATAAGAAACCGTAGCAACCAACGACCTAATTTACGAACTCAGTCAGAATTAGAGGCTCTAGCAAGATAATATTACGAGAGTTAGTGGAAAATGCTCTTGCTAATTTTGTGCTGTAGCAATTCTGGCAGCCATTAAACAACAGCGTCTGGTGCAATTATAACCTTGACACTCATCATCCTTATCACTTGCGTGTGGGAGTGGTAACTGTGGGCCTGCACTTGCCCGGTCCCTGCCGCCTACACGGGGATCAGACGCCTTGTGCCTCGAAGACCTTTGTTGTTACACAGATCGCATCACAGGCTGGCGCTGAGAGGTGGCGGTGGTGATGAAGATGTAGTGATGCGTAGGAGGAGGAGAAAGAGTAGGAGGAGGATTACACAGGATTAGATAGGTTAAGCAAACATCAGCGGGCTCTTAGGGACTTGGATGGCTGTTTGTGTAGTGATGTTAACTAATTTCGTGGTAAAAAGGATATGGTAATGCAGATGAATAGTAATAAATCAAGTAAAGAAAAAGACAAGAGGACGACGAACAGAAATAATAAGCGTTTTTCCAGGGCTTGAGATTCCTGATGCCGCCGTAAGTCTGGTGAAAGCATTGGTAATGGCAGCACACAGCTCACCCACAAATAGAATATGCAAATGTACTTGTCAGGAAGCTAAAATTGTGAGGGTGGAGTCGCCACGTGGTGCTTGGAGGGAACCGAAGGTGAAGGTGACGACAACCAGGAGGAGGAGGAGGAGGAGGAGGAGGAGGAGGAGGTCGTGCGTTGCGGATTTCAAGAAGTCTGTTGAAATATTCATCAGCATCGTAGAGTTCAGTTCCTCACGCACGCACGCACGCATTAACGCTTTTTCCCCTGAGCTTGCGTGTTTGCTTTTATGAGTCACTTAAGTGTGTTTGTGTTTGTGTGTGTGTGTGTGTGTGTGTGTGTGTGTGTGTGTGTGTGTGTGTGTGTGTGTGTGTGTGTGTCCATGACTAACGTGTAAATGCCTCTAATTAAAAAGAATACAGTCACTTACTTTCATATTACATAAAAAAAGCTGATTACGACCTCCCCCCCCACACCAAAAAGACTAAAAAGAGCAGCCACGTGACGCAATTAAGCTGAAGGAGGCAACAGTAAACAGCTCTTAGAAATATACACCTAAAAGCTTCTCCATGACTATCACCTAACGCAGCGTATCCCAACACACACACACACACACATTAACAGGTATCAAGAGTACGACCTCTCTCTCTCTCTCTCTCTCTCTCTCTCTCTCTCTCTCTCTCTCTCTCTCTCTCTCTCTCTCTCTCTCTCTCTCTTACAAATCCTTCACTCATTTTTCTTGATTTAGACATTTTATTTTTATTTAGAAATATTTGCTGCTGTATATATTCGTATCCATTTATTTATCTATCTATTTTTTGCATTTGTAACTGAGTTGTTATTGCGAGTTGTTATTGCTGGTGTGGCGGGACGATTGCATCACACTTTGGGGTATTATAGGGGGGGGGGGAATTAATGTTTCCTCTTTAACTTCCCCGACTTACTTTGTGGGATCGTTGGGTCTGTGCTTGGCGGAAAATGCACTGGCGGTATATGGGAATGTGGCTGTCTGGTCTTGTGTGTGTGTGTGTGTGTGTGTGTGTGTGTGTGTGTGTGTTTGCGAGGTTGAAAGGTCGGAAAAAATTATCTTCTTCAAAGTGAGCTGCTTAATTTTTACTTTTTTTTTTTTTACACTTTTCATTTTTTTTATATATATTTTGTCATATTTCTGTTCTCATGGTGATGTTGTTGTTGTTGGTGGTGGTGGTGGTGGTGATGGTGGTGGTTGAGCAAGACGGCAGGGGTGACTGAGGTCGTTCTTGTCATCCACTAACTTAAATCAATATTTATTTGTTATTCACCCTCTCGTCTATGGAAGTTGCTTTGGTCCTTCATTGTCGAGTCTAAGGAACTTGCATGGTACTGAGCAATAATAGTGAGTTTGTACTCGTGTTTGTGTAGTAATAAAGGAACACTCGCTATACACATATACACTCTATTGCCCAATATTATACACAGCTTCTGAGTGTGGCATGTATTAGTCAACACTGCTACAGCTACATACCTACACACTCAAGTTTCGCCTCCCACACTGCCGAGTAATTAACTTGTGTGTGTGTGTGTGTGTGTGTGTGTGTGTGTGTGTGTGTGTGTGTGTGTGTGTGTGTGTGTGTGTGTGTGTGTGTGTGTGTGTGTGTGTGTGTGTGTGTGTGTGTGTGTGTGTGTGTGTGTGTGTGTGTGTGTCGCAACGTTTGTCTGATATACGAGAAGATGGTGCGTCCTGTGGCCCATTTTTTATTGTTTGTCTGGCGCGATTATGTCATAAATATGTTTTACCGTTTGTGTTTGGGAGGTCTGAAGTATGTGGTGGTGGTGGTTGTGCTTCTGCAACTGCCGTTCTTGGTACCACAACTGCTACTCCTGTTCCTGCTACTACTACTGATGATTTTACTACTACTATTACTAAACAACTACTACTACTAAACTATTACTGCTGCACATGCGATATAATACTCTATCTGATTCCAATATTGGCACAGTATCTGGAATATGACGGCTATTGTCCAGCAGTAACAGTGGCCATGTGCCTGGGATGGCCAGCTATATAGTGTTGTCTTGCGGGTGTGCGCCACGCTGAGTATTGGCTGGTAGTCTGGCGGGGCGTGATCTGGTTAGTTGGGGACGAGTTTGCAACCGGACCCTGTGAGACGCACCCTCACCCATCTTCAGAATCAGCAAGTAGCTTCTAGTACCGTTCCTTCCCAGCCTGACCCAAGTTTACCGCGGCGTCTCGTCTGGTAGCGTCTGCCCTGGAGCCACGCCATTGTTGATGCTCCCACTGAGAGATTACGACGCCCAGGCAGCGACTTGAAGTGAGGAAAATTATGATGTTAGGATATGAGGCGATTGTCATCAGCCTGGCGTTGTGTCTGACCTTATTCCGCGCAGCCTTTCCCTCCAGCCATGCAGCAAAGTGAGAGACAACTTGGTATATTAACGTAACGGTGATATCCTTTAAATGCTGGTGGTATACGAGTTAATTAGCTGAGAGAGAGAGAGAGAGAGAGAGATGCCTTTCCGTGATAAAGCTCCTAAACATATCGCACTGAGACAATATCCCGTCGGTCACAAGAGGACGGACCGTCATAACATTGCCACCGTCGACCTCAGTGACCCTGCCAACCAGTGTCTGCCGCGAGCACCTTCACCTTCCACCGGCCAGCTTGGGATCTTTAATAAAACCAGATCACGACCGTCTGGACCCAAATCCCCTCGAGCTGACGTGTCCACTTCTCGCCAACACCCTTACCAACTCGCCACCTCAAGCACGATCCTTCACACACTCAAAGGCAACCAACTGTTACCAAGACTATTGATTCTAGAGATGTGTGTGTGAGTGTGTGTGTTTTCTTACCCTGCCTCGAGTCGCCATTCTGTCTCCTGCTGTGCGTTTGTGACCTAAGACAATCTTCTCTGTGTATCACCACCTCCACTCTCACACACTCTTCTCTCGTCTCCCTCTACTATCCTTCCTCCTTCTCCTCCTCCTCCTCCTCCTCCTCCTCCTCCTCCTCCTTCTCCTCCTCCTCCTCCTCCTAGCAGCAGACTCAACATTGCTACCTTATAGTGTCTTGCTGAACGCTTCTCCCCTCTACTCCTTCTCTTTCTGGTTCTCCTCCCTCAGACGCATCCCTCCTTTCTCCCCCCCCCTTCTCCCCCTCCACTGGCAGCAGACGTGTGCATTCCCGGTACGCTGAACACCGGTTGTGGGTCCCTCGCTTCCCCATGCGTGTTTTCATGTCTCCCTCGCCAGTGCACAATCCGCAGCTAACCGGTTCCCGACAGGTTTAGTAGCATATATGCATACCTCGCTTACACACATACGCACTTAGACACACACACACACACACACACACACACACACACACACACACACACACACACACACACACACACACACTCTCAGACACACACACACTCTCAGACACACTCTACATGGCAACTCACCTCCCCAACACGGAACAATATTGCCTCCATTCCCTCCCTCTCTCCCTCCTTCTCTCTCCTCTCCTTCTCCCCCGCCGCCTCGCCCCCTAGCTCCTCTCCCCTCATGGTTATAATTATCCAGTCTTGGTCGCAGCAACTATTTATAGAAACCCACTCCACTGCGCCTTGAAACCATGTGCTTCCTGCTTGTTGCTGCTGCTGCTGCCGCTGCTGCTGCTGTGGTACTATGATAGTGATGTGATGCTGATGGTTACAACAATAGTGATCAATTATGGTGATGTAAAGGAGAAGAAAGTGTGTTTAGTAAGTAACTCATCATTATCACCATTAACATTTTTAAGCAACTTTGAAAGAAATGTTTGCTTTCCGTCCATCTTTCAGTCAATTGCCTCATTTATTAAACATTCTATTCTTGTTTCCCGCCAGTAAGGTTGACATGCATTTTTCGTGCCTGTCTTTCTGATGCCGCCACAGCCGCCGCCGCCGCCGCTGCTGCTGCTGCTGCTGCTGTTGCTGCTGCTGAAGCTGCTGCCTCTCCTGTTCACCTCGCTGGCGGGATAAAGCCTCACGTCCTGCATGCAAAGTAACCGCTGACACTGGCCGCGAATTTTTATACACTGCCATGCACACGCTGCTCTCCTGGCCGCGCTGTTTGCCGTGCGTGTGGAGGCGAGTGCACGCCACCCAAGTACTGAGGGGCAGAATTATTGCGGAGGCTGAGAGGAAAGTGATTGTGTTTTGGGAGTCAATTTAATCCTGAGTTCTTAATTTGAATGCTGTTATTGCTGTTGTCGTTCCTCTTGTTATTGTTATTATTGTTGTTGTCGTTGTTTTTGTTGTTGTTGTTGGTGGTGGTGGTAGTATTAGTGACAACTGAAAGGATGGTGATAATGATGGCGATGTTAATAAGAATGATGGGATTGATGGTGTTAAAATTCGAGCCCCTCACCTTCTCTCCTTCATTACCTCCACCTTCATGCTACGGCCGCCTCACTAACCTACACTACTTCCCCATCTGTGCATGTGCCTATGAATGCATGCGCCTTCACTCTTCCTCCTCCTCCTCCTCCTCCTCCTCCTCCTCCTCCTCCTCCTCCTCCTCCTCCTCCTCCTCCTCCTCTGCGCATTATCAATATTTGGAACGGTTTGCCATCGAACGTAGTTGATTCAGGTACTATTGAGATATTCAAAATTCGTCTTGACAAATATTTCGAAACTAATCCCCGGTTGTCACTGTTTATCTCCGAGTAATTTGTGTCCATAAAGAAATATGCCTCAGATCGTGAATTGCGGGGTGTTTCGCGAATACACTTACCCTCCTTACACGACACAGACAGCCCCGAGTTAACGGTCACTACTACTACTCTCGACCTGTGACGGGCTGTGGAAAGTCAGGAGCCCTGACAGTAGTGATCATCATCGGGAATTAAAGTACCAAGGGTCACTGCTGCAGGGGGTAATCATGTAGTGTGCGGCGCCCCTTAGTGGGAAGTACACTTTACAGTGGACTGAACGGAGCTGGGGCCTGATTGACTGCTGCCTCCCTTGAAAGCGCCAGGCAAGGCTGCCGCACCACCTCTTGACCTCTACACTGTGTCCACATTTACATTACACTATACTATACTTACACTCACAGATAACCCTGAGTTAACGGTCACTACTCCCACTTTCGACCTGTGACGGGTTGTGTTTGTCTAGGGCCCTGTTAATTTTTTATCACCATCGGGACAACCAGGGATCAATGTTGCAGGGGGAAATCAGTGTACGGCGTCCCTCCAAGGGAAAGTACGCTTACTCAGTGGAGTGAACGGAGCTGGGGCCTGATTGACTGCTGCCTTCCTTGAAAGCGCCAGGCAAGGCTGCCGCACCACCCCTCCGACATCCACACTGTGACTCCACCCACACGCACATTCACCACACTACATAACCGTCAAGCACCTACATAGTCCACCACAAACAAGAGTAGACGTAGATTACAACTTCCTTTCTCTATCCTCTAAAATTCCATTTGGTTTTTCAATACCACATGGTGCCTTTCCTTTTCTGGCCAGCTTCGGCTGGTGGGATGGGTGGGTGGGGAGGAGCCTTCTGCTTTCCTGTCCTGTCTCTCACACTGTATAGTTAGTATAGAATAGTTAACCAAGCAGCCTAGTAAGGACCCCAGGGTCTGTTGTTGCTTGGTCTTTCCTTTGTATTCCTTTGTATTCCTCCTCCTCCTCCTCCTCCTCCTCCTGTCTTGGGGCCTCTCATGGCATGGTGGGGTACAAGCAGGTTTGAAACTTTTTTTTTCCCACCGCCATGCACAGGCTGTTGTGGCCGCGTGGTGGTGGTGGTGGTGGTGGTGTCAAGAGCCTTTAATGTCGAAACAAATTATGGGTGGATGTGATGGCCGTGATATTGTTTGGTGAGAGTGATGATTTTGTTTATTGGTGATGCATCCATATTGGTAGTGGTGGTGGTGGTCGGTGAAAGAGGTGGTGGTGGTGGTGGTGGTGGAGGTGTTTGTGGTGTAAGTGCGAGGACCAGTTCACCTTGGACATGCACCACCACCACCACCACCACCACCCAGCAGCAGCAGCAGCAGCACCACCACCACCACCACCACCACCACCACCACCACCACCACCACCACCACACTGCCAGTCATGATGTTGCTGCTTCGAGCCAGTTAATGTCCCTCCATTTCTCCCTCCTCCCTCCCTCCTTTCCTTCCCCACACTCTCCTTTCTTTCATCTGTGTACCCCCATCTCCTCTTCTCCCCGCCATCCTCTCTCGGGCAGTTCATGACAGGGAGACGAGGCTGCCAGAGATGGAAAAACGCTGAGGTATCTGAACCAACCCCGGCGCTTGAAATTCCAGTCTTTCTGCACCAGATCCTTCAGTCAGGGTCGCTGGTCTTGTGTGCTAATCATGCGGGGAGGCAGCGATTATCCTTGGCCTGAGTTACGGGGCTGACCACCAACATATTTCGCTGCCTTGGGTTCGCATGGGTAGTTTCTATGTAAATATGTTGATTATATGTAAAGTTATTCCTCTCCTCCTCCGATGTAGCAGTATTGTAGTGATAGGTTAGCCAGACAACTTTCTTTACTTGTATTCTTTAGTGTAAACATTGGAGGTCGGGAGTGTTCTCAGTGTAGCTAGTGGTGGGTCAATAGGGAGCTTTAAAAGATTGGATCGGTTTTACATATTTAACAGGACCGGTGATCGTTTAGCCAGGTAACTTTCTCATTTTGATTTACGATATAATTGAGAAAAGGAAGGTAGCTGGTGTTCTCAGTCTTGGTGGTGCCGAGTCTTCAGGGAGATTTGTATGGTAGACACATGTTTACATAGAAAGTATAGGTAGATAAAGACATATTTGATATTTGTATATGTGTAAAGAGGGTTGCTTGTTTCTTGCAGTTTTCCTTAGGACATACACCAGTATTCAGAAACGCTTTCCCCTCTCATTATGATAGTTTTCCAAGGCCACAGAGACAACTAACCGGGTTTTCGAGACAGTTTCTCCTTTAAATAGACTAGAAATCTTGCCAATCTATCACCAGAACCATAATAGTCTTAAAAACGTGACTATCTTCAAGTGGAGCCTTAGGAAAGCTGTGATGGTGAGAGAGCAAAACGTTTCAGAATACTGGCCCTTATGTGCTTGTATGTTCTAATGGGAAAGCTGGTTATCACAGCGAGAGATGATCGCTAATTATCCTTGCATCTTGTTTTCCTTCGCATAGTTTACAAATGATAGTGTGTAGTTCAAGAGAAACACTCGTTATGGGCTAACTAGACCCGCTCTCCTCCCTTGTAATCCCGTGTAATCCCTTCTCCTAATTACCTCCCTCGCTAGGCTCTGTGGCTCCCTCCTCTCTGATCCTCTCTTCCCTTTCCTCCGAACCTTCTGAACCTTACACTCTTTGTCGCCCTTCGTGTGTGTGTGTGTGTGTGTGTGTGTGTGTGTGTGTGTGTGTGTGTGTGTGTCTCGTCTTATCCTCCCCTTCGTCCCCTTGTAGTTATTTTTCTGTCTAGAATTGAATCACGTCATTTATTTCACTCGCTCGCTAACTCGCTCATTCATTACGTTCTCTTCTCTTCTTCTATGGCCACATCTTCTCTTTTCTTCACTTCTCTTCTCTTTCCTACAGTTCTTATCATCTTTCTCCGTGTGTGTGTGTGTGTGTGTGTGTGTGTGTGTGTGTGTGTGTGTGTTTTCTAGAGTACGTGTATACACATCCCTTCGAAGCTTGCGTGAGGGTACGTTCACCTTCCCTCTAGCTACCTTCCTTTCCTTCCTTCCTCCCTCCCTCCCTCCCTCCCTCCCTCCCTCCCTCCCTCCCTCCCTCATCTTCTTTCCCTCCTCTTCCATTTTTCCCTGTCTTTATCCCATTTTCTCAGCCGCTCGTCTATTCATACAGTGCATATCATATATCCGCCTCACTTTCCGTCTCTCTCTCTCTCTCTCTCTCTCTCTCTCTCTCTCTCTCTCTCTCTCTCTCTCTCTCTCTCTCTCTCTCTCTCTCTGGTTCGTTCTTCTCGTTGCAATCGACGAAAAGGAAGGAAATTCTGAGGGAGGGACGGATCAGAGACACGTTCCTTGGTTTGATTGATTACTTCCCCGCCCCATCCATCACCCTGATACTGTAATGGAATTGTATGTACCTCCTCCTGCCTCCCCTGCCTGCCTGCCTGCCTGCCTGCCTGCCTGCCTGCTTTGTGTCCCTCCTACTTCCTCTTACTCTTACGTTACTCGGTTCCTGTCTCTGCTGTCTCTCTGCTCGGTTTTCCTGCCCCCTATCTCTCCTCTCCTACCTCCTCCTGCTTTTGTGTGTCTCCACTCCTCACTGTCTGAAAATGCCCTCAGAAGATGCCAAGCTATCTTAAAATGCCTTCAAAACATGCCAAACTGTCTTAAAATGCTCTGAAAACATGCCAAACTGTCTTAAAATGCCCTCAAATCATACTAAACTGTCTTAAAATGGCCTCAAAACATACCAAACTGTCTTAAAATATGCCTTCAAAACATGCCAAACTATCTTAAAATGGTCTCAAAACATGCCAAACTGTTTTAAAATGCCCTCGAAATATGCCAAACTTGTAAAATGCCCTCAAAACATGCCAAACTGTCTTAAAACGCCATCAAAACATGTCAAACCGGTAAAATGCCATCAAAACATGCCAAACTGGTAAAATTCCCTCAAAACATGCAATCTGTCTTAAAATGCTGTCAGAATGTGCTAAACTATCTTAAAATGACTTCAAAATATACCAAACTATTAAAATATCCTCAAAACATGCCAAATTGTCTTAAATTGTCCTCAAAACATACCAAATTATCTTTAAATGTTCTCAAAACATGCAAAACTGTCTGAAAATGCCCTCAAAACATGCAAAACTGTCTGAAAATGCCCTCAAAACATGCCAAGCTGTCTTCCATTGCCATCAAAACATGCTAAACTGTCTTAAAATGCCCTCAAAACACGCTATTTAAACGTCCGTTAACAGCAACTATTTCCTCAAGTGATTTTGAAATATTACGAATCCAGATCAATCAGACACATTCTTACGTTACTTGGTTCCTGCCTCTACTGCTTCCGTACTTGTTTTTCCTTCTCTTCATCTCTCCTCTCGTACTATCTCCTCCTGCTTGTGTGTGACCCCATTCCTCATCTATATTGTTTCCCTTATCTAGTATCTATATCGCCTCGTTGCTCCTCCCTCTATCCGAAGTCTGATTGCGTCTCCTCCGTCTCTCTCATTCAGTCTGGCTCATTTGAAGCATTCTGTCCCCGCTGTCTGTAAAAGGGAAGCGTAATGGAAGGTTTTTATTTACTTATGTATTAATTTTGTGTATTTTATTCTTTATATATTTGTTTTTTAAAGCGGGACATATCGTGTTTTGATTTTTATTTCTCTTAGTGCGTGTCTTTTTTTTAATGGAAGTTTGTTTTCTTTTGTCATTTTTAGTTATTGTTTTAGTTTATCCCTTAGTTGTTTATTTATTTATTTTTTTTTTTATGAGTGGTTATGTTTTCGTTTTCTCTCGCTCTCGTTTAGGTTTTGTGTTGTTCTGTGCCGTTTTTTCTTTACTGTTATTGTTAATGTTATTCTGAGTTCTTGTCTTTATTTTTTACTATGAGATTTTATGCTCTGAAGTCTTTTGTTCATGTCTGTAATCTGTTCTTTACTTCTCTCGTTTAGGTTTTGTGTTGCTCTGTGCCTTTTTCTTTACTAATTTCATCACTGCTGCTGTTAATGTTATGCTGTGTCCTGTGCTCTTGCTGCAACCAACCTGTCTTTCATCTCTAAGTCTTTTTTTTTTTCTCTCTCTCTTTCTCGTTTCCTTCACCGTCGGAATCACACCTCTTATTGCTGTAACTGATCTCTCTCTCTCTCTCTCTCTCTCTCTCTCTCTCTCTCTCTCTCTCTCTCTCTCTCTCTCTCTCTCTCTCTCTCTCTCTCTCTCTCTCTCTCTCTCTCTCTCTCTCTGCAGTCATCATATTTCTTACACTTTCATGTGCTGTTTTCAGTTCGTCTTGCCTTTCGTCACCGTGGAAGTTATTTTCCTCATCAGAATCATGCCACTTGTTTCCTCTTCTGTCGCGCCGTCCACTCTTCCGTCACCATCACCTCCACCGCCACCGCCGCCGTCCCTGCACCGTCGCGCTCTCCACCCACCTGCTCACATCCCGCTGCAAAACACGCTTCCCTCTTATGCCCATTTTTCTCGCTTCACACTTTCATTTTCTCCATTCTTAGAACTCCTCCTCTGCTTTTTAACACCCTCTCATCAAGTGTCCAGGCTCTCAGAAGCTCCTGTAAGCCCTGCCGGAATGTATACACCACAATCAAGGCTTCTAAGTCACTCCCTAATTACTCATAACTAGTGGGTCGAGGTGTGTGTAGTGTCTAAAAGCCTCCTTCACTGCCTCCTCTATCTCCCCTCACGCGTGAAGGTCGTCTCACACATGGCTTTATAAGGGCAGTATGGTGGGTAATTGAGCAAATAATTCAAGGCTTCAGTGAGCGGGAACCGTGTCCTTCTTAATTGGTTGGGGCGTAAATATTATCCAGCTTTCCCTTATTGGTAATACTTTGTTTGTGTGTTTGTGTTTGCGTCCGTCTGGTTGGGGGCTGTCTGTCTGTCTGTCTGTCTGTCTGTCTGTCTGCTCATTTGCCTGCAGGTGTTGTGTTCTTGTGATTCTGCCCACTGCTGCCTTTCAAATTAACAAGCTTAGCTGACTGAGTGACTATATAACTAACTGACTGACTGACTGACTGACTGACCAACGCACCGACCGGCTAACATAATTCTCTCTCTCTCTCTCTCTCTCTCTCTCTCTCTCTCTCTCTCTCTCTCTCTCTCTCTCTCTCTCTCTCTCTCTCTCTCTCTCCAAAGACCCATCACTCCAATTAGATGTAAAAGCGTACTGCTCGAACGTTGACGTGAATGGGACTATAAACTGCAGGAGAGAAGCAGTAGGAAGAAGAGGAGGAGGAGGAGGAGGAGGAGGAGGAGGAGGAGGAGGAGGAGGAGGAATGGGAGGGGGAGGGGAAGGTAGATGAGAAGTAGAAGTAGACTTACGATGATTGAAATTAATGGTCTTGGTGAAAGGGAGGAAGGAAGATGAGATGCGGGTGCATTTGTGACGAAGGCAGAGAGAGAGAGAGAGAGAGAGAGAGAGAGAGAGAGAGAGATGTTTGAAAGTATTCGTAACTGGCTAGAGAGAGAGAGAGAGAGAGAGAGAGAGAGAGACAGACAGTTTGACAGACAGACAGACAGACAGACTGACAGAGAGAGAGAGAGAGAGAGAGAGAGAGAGAGAGAGAGAGAGAGAGAGAGAGAGAGAGAAAGGTGAAATGAAAATAAATGTATCGATGCATAGACAAACACACCGACAGCCATGCAGTCAGACAGAGAGCCAGACCGACAGACAGACAGACAAAGACAGACGGATAGACAGACCGACAGGCAGACAGACAACTAACCAGCCACACACACACACACACACACACACACACACACACACACACACACACACACACACACACACACACACACACACACACACACACACACACACACACACACACACAGATAGACAATCACTAATGCATAGAACACGACTGTAGAATTGACTCAGGAGATAAAAAAAAAAAAAAAACACAGACTTAAAAAAAAAAAAAAATATTGCCTGGAAGAAAACACTCCCATTTCTTTGAGTCGTGCAAAATATTACAGTAAAAAAAAGGGGGGAGAGAAAAACAGTGACTTTAGTATGCAAATCAGCTCAGGAGGGGAGTGTGAAGAGTGCCTTTAAAGATAAATTCCTTATGACTCTATTTTTCATATCTGCGGAACGAAAGAAATAGGAGGAGGAGGAGGAGGAGGAGGAGGAGGAGAGGGAATATGGAACGAAAGAGAATTTTAGTCATAAATTGGTGAGACACAAATAGAAAATTAAATTTAAGTCCACACACACAAACACACACACACACACACACACACACACACACACACACACACACACACACACACACACACACACACACACACACACACACACACACACACACACACAGAGAGAGAGATACAGACAGACAGACAGAAGGACAGACAAACAGACAGACACGAAAACATAAGGAACCACTCATATATCTTTTCTTTCTTTCTTTCTTTTTTTTCTGCTGATCAATTCTTAGAAACCAGGAATCACGCTGAAGGTAAAGAGAAGATCTAGGTCGATAATAAGATATCTTGAGGTGAGGCCACGCTGACTTACCCTTGGGTGTCTTCATTTCGATCCTGCATTTGGCTTTGAAATGACTCTCTGTGGGGGAAGACTTTAAAATTTGTTGCCTTTGAGATAAAAAAAAAAATAGAAATTGAAAATGAAAAAGAGTCCATAGGGAATTTTTGGTAGTGTGCCAGAGAAAGAGAGAGAGAGAGAGAGAGAGAGAGAGAGAGAGAGAGAGAGAGAGAGAGAGAGAGAGAGAGAGAGAGAGAGAGAGAGAGATGACTAGTACAGAGACGAAGGGAAAAAAATTTGGGACTCATTCATTGGTTTGATGAAGTGAGAGAGAGAGAGAGAGAGAGAGAGAGAGAGAGAGAGAGAGAGAGAGAGAGAGAATGACTAGTACAGGGACGAAGGGAAGGAGATTTGAGCTCCATTCATTGGTTTGATGAAGTGATGGGATAGATTTTTTATGTGCCGCGTTCCTCCTTGAAATAAAGTTGAATAGAGGTTGGGTGGCGCTGAGAAGCCTCAAGGAACCCGGAGGAGACTGAAGAAGACTGGAGAAGCCCGGGAAACCTCAATAAAGGAGGAGGAGGAGGAGAAGGAAGCTATTTTACAGGGAACAAAAGAAGCTTGAGTCCATTTCTGGCAAACAGCGAAAGTGTTGTTTTGAAGAGACGTGTGTGTGTGTGTGTGTGTGTGTGTGTGTGTGTGTGTGTGTGTGTGTGTGTGTGTGTGTGTGTGTGTGTGTGTGTGTGACTCTCCACCTGACGAAGCGAGGCGAGGGAAGGGAAGGACAACAAGGGAAGTGAAAGTGTAAGATAATGCACGAAGGGGAATCTGAGACGCCATCTTCATTTGGGAACTGTATCGAGTCTGACCGCTAGGTGTGTAAAAACTCCCTGGGAATTCCTGGCAGTTTTATCACAGTACTATGCTAACCCTTAAAATAACACACGTAACTTCAACTACAGCTTTTGGAAATGAGAATAAAAAAAAATAAATGTCCTTAACAAACACACATAACTTCAACTAGAGCCTTTGGAAAGTGAGAATGATAAAAAAAAATACCCTTAATAAATACGAGTAATTTCAACTAGAGCCTTTGGAATGTGAGGATTAAAAAAAATGTCCTTAATAAACATACGTAAATTCAACTAGAGATTTTGTATATACCAACCCATTTATTTTTGTATCTTCGCCTTCTTTTGTTATCTCTTTTCTCCATATTTTTAGCATTCTCTACTTCTTACCTTCCTTTTCTTATTCTTCACCCTTTCATCCACTATATATCTCCTTTTTCTTTTAGCCTTCCTTATCTTTTATCTTCTGCCTATCTTTTTTTTCTTTCACTCCTGTCTTCGATCTGTTTATATCTGTCCAATTTTTTTTTTCGTCAATTTACCTTTATTTTCCTCTTCTCTTTCTCTCAATCTATCTATCTTCGTGCCATCTGTATCGTTTTCTATTTTCTCTCCATCTTCATCTTATTCTTCTCCGCATCAGCTCAATTGCAATTCTTTGGCTGTGCAATTTGTGTTTATTTTGAGTGTTACCTTTCCCATCTTCCGTCATCACAATCAACGTGTTTCCGCGTGACCCCTTCCTCCTCCTCCTCCTCCTCCTCCTCCTCCTCCTCCTCCTCCTCCTCCTCCTCGTGACCTCTTCCTTCGCTCACCTGGCGGGGTCAACGTTACCAGAAAGGAAGTAATACCACTGGATTACCTTGATAACTCACACCTCGTCACTCTGGACGCTGCCCTCTACTCTCTCTCTCTCTCTCTCTCTCTCTCTCTCTCTCTCTCTCTCTCTCTCTCTCTCTCTCTCTCATAACGATGGTAAGTAAAAGTGACACTTCAAACCAGCTCGCTCAGTAACACAATGCTGCGTGGGAACTTAACCAGCAAGGAGCGGAGGTGACGAGAGGCAGTGGGTGGGGGGATTACCAGCATTAGTAGCCTCAAGCACCGCCGCCATTACCGCATCACCACCACCACCACCACCACCACCACCACCACCACCACCACCACCACCACCAGCGAACACAACGCTTATCGAGAGAAACAGTAATGAAGTGACGATAGATGAGCCAGCCAGGTGGAAAAAATAATTACTATCGTTCTTGTCTTGTATCCATTTTTATTATTATTTTTATTATTATTATTATTATTATTATTATTATTATTATTATTATTATTATTATTATTATTATTATTATTATGTTAGTGTTCTTTTCTTCGAGTATTTTTTTTTTTTGTATTTTCATTTTCTTTTTTTCTTGTTTTGTTATGTTGTTCTTACTTTTGTTCCTGTTGTAATTATTCCTGGTTTTGTTTCTCCTTTTTATTTTCTCTCTCTCTCTCTCTCTCTCTCTCTCTCTCTCTCTCTCTCTCTCTCTCTCTCTCTCTCTCTCTCTCTCTCTCTCTCTCGTCATTCCTGAAGGTGGAGTTGCTAGGGAAGTAAGTAAGAGAGAGAGAGAGAGAGAGAGAGAGAGAGCAGTCATTTATTATTTACTTGACAATGTAAAAGAATACTGTGAACCTTTATTGGCCTGGTTATATGAACTGAACACATGTGGAGGCGAGTGGATAAGCGTATTGGATGTGGGTGTGATGTGGATAAGCAGGTAATAATACAAGGCCTGTAAAACAACATCAATGGAAAGAGTGGAGAGAGAGAGAGAGAGAGAGTAAGAAATGTGTGGATGAAAAGTGAGTGGGATGCAGATGTGACCTGAATGAAAGATAATATTAGGGAAGAACAAGCAGGTGAGTGGAAAAGTAGTGTGGATGTGCTGGAAACGTGCGCAGAAGTTGATATAATGTGGATAAGGGAACACGCGTCAGTTTGGAGAGCGATGAGGTAGAGTAAATATGCAAGAAGTGTGTGGATAGCATGTGGATGAGGAACCAGGAGAGACAGTGTGGAGACGTTAGAAAAACATAGAGCAACAATGAGAATAAAATATGAAAGAGGCGAAATAAAAGATACAAAAACAAAATAAATATCATTAGAAAATTGAAATAAAGCATAGAAATAAAACTAGGAAGTCGATCTATAGAAAAAAAATAATATGATATGTTGAACTAAGAAAGAGGAGGAGGAGGAGGAGGAGGTGGTGGTGGTAGTGGAGGTGGAGGTGGGTGGACGAGTTGAAGGGTGGAAGCAGGAAAGGAGCATTAGGTCTTCCCGCGCCCACACAGCTAGCCCATTAAATAACCAGTGTGGCAGGTTCGTTGTGGGGCGGGGCGAGGCGGGCCAGGGACTAGGGAGGCAAGGTTAGGTAGTGGTGGTGGTAGTGGTGGTGGTGGTGGTGGTGGTGGTCCGTTTCCTTCATATCTTCATTTCTCACAATCCTTTTCCTTCTGTCCTGTCCTTCATTATATACTGAATCTCTCTCTCTCTCTCTCTCTCTCTCTCTCTCTCTCTCTCTCTCTCTCTCTCTCTCTCTCTCTCTCTCTCTCTCTCTCTCTCTGTCTCTGTTTGGCTAGGGACACGTGTGAGTCCCTAGGTACATTATTACGTAACCAGGAGGAGGAGGAGGAGGAGGAGGTACATTAGGAGGAGGAGGAGGAGGAGGAGGAGGAGGAGGAGGAGGAAGAAGAAGAAGAAGAAGAAGAAGAAGAAGAAGGTAAAGAGATGGGATAGAATTACAGATAGATGGGATAGAGAGAGAGAGAGAGAGAGAGAGAGAGAGAGAGAGAGAGAGATATCTTCTTTAGTGCCTTACCTTGGTGTGAATATTGATGCACCGGAGTCAAGCTGAACAGGACACACACACACACACACACACACACACACACACACACACACACACACACACACACACACACACACACACACACACACACACACACACACACACACACACACACACGGCGGTGTTTTGAGTGTACCTGTCTCACAAACACTCACTTTTCTTACCCTCCTCCTCCTCCTCCTCCTCCTCCTCCTCCTCCTCCTCCTCCTCCTCCTCCTCCTCCTCCTCCTCCTCCTCCTCCTCCTCCTCCTCCTCCTTTTCCTCCTCCTTATTACTCCAGCCCTTATCTTCAACATCCTCGTTCTCCCGTTTAGATCATTACCACCTCTCATCTCGCAGCCTCTCTCACTTCAAACAGTCTGACACACTCTCACTGCTCTCGACCGCTGCTCATCTCCCTGTAAACTACTCCAGATACCTAACAAGTGTTCCCCAGAAGCCTATCAACCGATTCTACTACATTCGCCAACCGAGTTCAATCCGAATCACTCCCACATGCGTAGCTACACTCTCATCAACATGTCAGTGGTGCTGTAGCGCTCATGCAGGAGTGTCTCGCTGTCCTTGAGTCCAGAATCCTTTGAAATTAATGGGGACTTTTTCTTTTAACTCTTTTTCCTTTTTTCGTTTTGGTTTTCTCGTCATTTCTTCATTTTTCCTCCTCTTCTTGTTTCTCTTTCTCGTTTTTTTGTTTTCACGTTTCTCGTTGTTTTTTTTTTTTCGTTCTCTACTTTTTCGTTTTTCGTGTGTGTGTGTGTGTGTGTGTGTGTGTGTGTGTGTGTGTGTGTGTGTGTGTGTGTGTGTGTGTGTTTTGCTTGTCTGTCTTTCTGTCTGCCCTACTCAGCACATCTCTCGTGTTTTGTCTTCCTCTCAAGCCAAATGCCAATCTTTTTGTCTTCCTGATTAATCTTTTTGCCGACTCTCTCTCTCTCTCTCTCTCTCTCTCTCTCTCTCTCTCTCTCTCTCTCTCTCTCTCTCTCTCTCTCTCTCTCTCTCTGGAAGAATAACTGATAGAAGTAGTTTATTTATATTAGCAATTGTGAGAAATATAATACTGATGATGATGATAATAATAATTAAAAAAAAACGAATAACCTTTACACATCTGAAAAAAAATTATGAACTCTGCAAAAAAAAAAAGATGATAAAAAGACAATAGATATTTATTTTCCAAAGCTAATTTTACAAATCATTTATCTTTACACTGAACACATACATACATACATACATACATACAATACATACACACACAGGTTATTTTGCGCAATATATATATTTTCTTTTTATGATAAAGAATGTGATCGTTTAGACTTTCCTTTCATTTATATTTACTCAGATATTGTCAATGATTGTCTCTCCATGACGTCAAATACACACTCACACATATCAGCTTTTTTTTCTTTGTTGTGTGTGTGTGTGTGTGTGTGTGTGTGTTTCATGTGATCCTAAGTATCGTACGCGTAAATATATGTGCTAATGGTCCAAAAATATGTGATGTGTACCTACCTTAATGAAGTGTTTGGTTCGTATCGGTGATGTAATGAAGGAAAAAGTGCACAAACAGACATTTTTCCTTGGTACACTCAATAGTTGATGAATTACAAGTAAACTCCTTATTTTATTTACCTTCATTATGTTTTCTTTTCATAGACTGTGTGTTTGAGGGCGCGATACTGCTGAGGAAATACTTGTTGCTGAAAGAGGGAAGGGAGGGAGGGAGAGAGAGAGAGAGAGAGAGAGAGAGAGAGAGAGAGAGAGAGAGAGAGAGAGAGAGAGAGACGGAGGAAGGAACGAAGAGGAAAGTGGTTTTGATGGTCAGTTTCAATATTCATCAGAGAGAGAGAGAGAGAGAGAGAGAGAGAGAGAGAGAGAGAGAGAGAGAGAGAGAGAGAGAGAGAGAGAGCGAGCATCCAGCATCTTCGGTGTAAATATATTTTTTTCAACCACCATCATCATATCTACATACAACGCATGCTCTCGTAAGTACTCTCTCTCTCTCTCTCTCTCTCTCTCTCTCTCTCTCTCTCTCTCTCTCTCTCTCTCTCTCTCTCTCTCTCTCTCTCTCTCTCTCTCTCTCTCTCTCTCTCTCTCTCTCTCTCTCTCTCTTCTCTCTCTCTCTGAGCCTTCCAACCTCTCCCTCTCTCTCCTTTAACTCTCTCATCCTTCCCTCTCCATCTCTTTATTCTCCCATCCTTCCTTATTCCCTTTATCTCTTCCTTCTAATACTCTCTTCTTTTCCTTCCAATCTCTTTACTCTCCCTTCATTTAGTCCTCTCTCTGTCCTATTCCAGTTTCTCTGTTCTCTGTCCCATCCTTTTTATCCAAACTTGTCTTCCGTCTGTCTCTTTCTCTTATCCATCCAACACAGTAATCTCTCTCTCTCTCTCTCTCTCTCTCTCTCTCTCTCTCTCTCTCTCTCTCTCTCTCTCTCTCTCTCTCTCTCTCTCTCTCTCTCTCTCTCTCTCTCTCTCTCTCTCTCTCCAGCCTCCACCGCAGGGTTCCACCTTGACCCTGTGACATAACTAACCAAACAAGTAACTGTTTGCCAGAAAACCGTAGACATTTTTTTCTTCCTTCCTTCCTTCCTTCCTTCCTTCCTTTCTTTCTTCCTTTCTTTCTTTCTTTCTTCTCTCCTGTTCTCCTTCTCTACTTCTCTCTTTCGTTCCCTTTTTTTCTTCCTGTCTTTCGTTCCGTCCTTCCTTCTCATTTGAACTACGAGTACCATTTTTTTTTCCATATATATACTCTCTCTCTCTCTCTCTCTCTCTCTCTCTCTCTCTCTCTCTCTCTCTCTCTCTCTCTCTCTCTCTCTCTCTCTCTCTCTCTCTCTCTCTCTCTCGCTCTCTCTCTCTCTCTCTCTCTCTCATCCTTCTCTCTCTCTCTCTCTCTCTCTCTCTCTCTCTCTCTCTCTCTCTCTCTCTCTCTCTCTCTCTCTCTCTCTCTGGTGTTATCCTCTATTTTCTCATCTTTCCTGTTAATCGCGTCTCTTATCTCCTTTCCTTCTTTCATCACGCCTTCTCTAATAGTATTAACCCTCTCCTCTTCTTCCCTTCTTCATCTTCATCCATCCTTTCATCTCTCTCTCTCTCTCTCTCTCTCTCTCTCTCTCTCTCTCTCTCTCTCTCTCTCTCTCTCTCTCTCTCTCTCTCTCTCTCTCTCTCTCTCCTTCCCTTCAATATTCACGCCCTTCTCTCCTTTATAAGCTTCTCCTTTCCTTCCTTTATCCCTCCTAACTCCTTTTCTTTTCTCCCAGATCATCTTCCTTCTTCATCACCTCCTTCAGTTGACTTATATCCTTCAGTCTTACTCTTAACCTTGATTGAAAGGAAGCTGTCTTTTTATATTTGACATTTAATAAGGTTCTCTCTCTCTCTCTCTCTCTCTCTCTCTCAGCTACCTCCCTTCCCTCCTCTCTCCCTTCCTCCCACTCCCCTCCGCTCTTCCGTCTGTCTCTCTTGCTCTCTGTCTTTCTCTTGCTCTCATTCACTCTAAATATTAGTTTTCGCCTGACCTTTTATGGTTTTCTTTTTTTGTGAAGTTTTGTGGGTTTTAAAATTTTTATTATTGTTATTTTTGGTTTTTTTTTTCTTTTTCGTTATCGTACCCCGTGTGATGTGGATTGTTTTGTTATTTTTTTTTTTTTTGCGTACTCTCTCTCTCTCTCTCTCTCTCTCTCTCTCTCTCTCTCTCTCTCTCTCTCTCTCTCTCTCTCTCCAATCACTGAGTCAATTAGTTTTCTTATTTCATTGGTCTTTTATTTCTTTTCTTTTTTTTTCATTGGTTTTGCAATTTTTTCGTTGCCTCAAATTATCTTTCTTCGTTAGGTGTGTGTGTGTGTGTGTGTGTGTGTGTGTGTGTGTGTGTGTGTGTGTGTGTGTGTGTGTGTGTGTGTGTGTGTGTGTGTGTGTGTGTGTCTGTGTCTGTGTGAAGAAAGCGGAAATTAAGGAAATTAAACATAGTAATGATTAAAAAGAAAACAAAAGAAAAAAAGAGGGATTCTTAATGCTGTGACTCACTTTGTTTTTATTCTTTTTAACAATGCATGTAGAAATAATTAAATCATAACCAGCAACCCACGTACACACACACACACACACACACACACACACACACACACACACACACACACACACACACACACACACACACACACACGAGTCAAGGGTTGGGCAGGTGCAAATATAATTACCCCTTCACCCGCGGGTCCATATAGGGCGGCGAGGCAAGCAAGGCAAGCAAGCAGACGCCGCCCCTCGCGTGCAAACACAAGCAGCGGCGCGCCATCAGTGTTCTGGTCGCTGGAGTCCCGCAGGAGTGGCTGGCGGGGAGCGACCACTTGTCCAAGGCCGAAGCAGTGAAGCGTGGGGAATGCTTCTCCCCACACACACACACACACACACACACACACACACACACACACACACACACACACATGCAGGGCGTACGGTGTGGTCTCCTTCGTCAGGTTCAGGGGCGAGGCTTTTGTCGTGACGTTTGGGTTCGCCTCCACACCTGACCCGCCCTGACCTCTCTCACGGAACTGGCCCTTCTGTCCCCTCCTTCCCTCCCTCCCTCCTTCCATCCCACTCATTTGTCTCCTTTCCACTCCCACGTCGCGTTCCCCACCTCCTTGTCCTACCCTCCCCCTCAGCCTCCCTC
>NC_059294.1:27565311-27567811 GCF_017591435.1 Portunus trituberculatus
GCACTGACGACAAGGGTGAGGGTTGTGCAACAGAGAGAGAGAGAGAGAGAGAGAGAGAGAGAGAGAGAGTTGGAGGATGCTTAAGAGGAGGGATGGAGGGAAGGAGGGAGGGAAGGAGTGAAGGAGGGAGGGAAGGAAGGAGGGAGGGAAGGAAGGAGTGAAGGAGGGAGGGAGGGAAGGAGGGAGGGAGGGAGAGAAGACTGCAGTGGACCTTGACATAGATTCTTGCTCCAACCAACCATCCCTTGCCTCCTCCTCCTCCTCCTCCTCCTCCTCCTCCTCCTCCTCCTCCTCCTCCTCCTCCTCCTCCTCCTCCTCCTCCTCCTCCTCTTCTCCTCTCCTCCATTCGCTCTCCTGCCGGGCCTCCATCCTCCTAAACCAACCTCTCTCTCTCTCTCTCTCTCTCTCTCTCTCTCTCTCTCTCTCTCTCTCTCTCTCTCTCTCTCTCTCTCTCTCTCCGTCTTCCAGTTCATTTATCGCCCAATTTCTATTCTTTCCTTTCGTGTATTTGTGATTTATTCTCCTCCTTCCTTTCTCTCTTTTGTATTTCACTCTGCATTCGCTCAATCGCTCAGTTCTTTGCCTATTTTTCCTTTCTCTCTCTCTCTCTCTCTCTCTCTCTCTCTCTCTCTCTCTCTCTCTCTCTCTCTCTCTCTCTCTCTCTCTCTCTCTGCCTTCCCTCACGTTCGATCAGATGCGGAAAGGTTGAAATAAATGTCGCTTTAACATTTGTCTCCCTTAACATTTGCTTTTTAGGGCGGTCCGTTGCGTTAGAGAGAGAGAGAGAGAGAGAGAGAGAGAGAGAGAGATGATAGTGTTGAATCATAGAAGCTCTCTGTCTCTTAATACTAAAGGTGAATGCCTGTGTGTGTGTGTGTGTGTGTGTGTGTGTGTGTGTGTGTGTGTGTGTGTTTATGATTTTCACTTTTGCCCAGCCACACTTCTTGATATATTTCCCATTTTTCTTCGTGCGTTTCCACATTTCTTGATTTATTTATTCGCTTTCATTGTCTTTAAGGAAGGTTGTTGGATTTTCTTAATAATTCGCTCCTGGTTTCTATTTCCCCTTTGCCTTTCCTACCTTATAAGCGTATATCAGAGAGAGAGAGAGAGAGAGAGAGAGAGAGAGAGAGAGAGAGAGAGAGAGACACTGACTTTCACTTATACGAATAGTTGCTGCACTGTGTGTGTGTGTGTGTGTGTGTGTGTGTGTGTGTGTGTGTGTGTGTGTGTGTGTGTGTGTGTGTGTGTATGTGTGTTATTTTGTTGCCAATGTCAAGTGCTCGTGAACCACTTTCTCCTATGGCTCTTTTATGTGCTAAGGAGAGAGAGAGAGAGAGAGAGAGAGAGAGAGAGAGAGAGAGATTAAAAAAAAGAGGAAGAGACTCATTACAGGAGTTTATGGCAGTGTTTTATGATGTTATTTACGATTCATTATGGCGTACGCTGAAGTTGGAGGGGGAAAGTGGCAGGGAAGAAGACGTGACTCTGGTGGAAGGCTGGAGGGGGCGTCAGAAAAGGGGAGAGAGAACGCTGGGTGGGGAGAGTCCTTCGCCTTTACTATCATACTCTAATGACTTTCTGAAGCTGTATATAAGCAAATATTTTACTCCTTCAGTACTGGGACGTTTTTTTTTTACCATGAGTTTTTGGTTTGAATTGACTGTTTTACTTATGAACTGTCTATGGAGGTCAGAAAATTAATAGCCACAGTCTTCGCTATTTTAATACCCACATAAGTTTCTGAAGCTGTATATAACCACCGAATAGTAAGCAGAATGAATAAGAAAACACGTCATGGTACTGTGAGGGTTAAAACATGGATCTGGTGATGTTTTGTCGTTCCTTTGTGTTCCTTGATGTTCCTTTAAGAAGAGGCACGTAAAGGGAGTATATTGTAGCACAAGTAGGATCTATGAGCAGAGTTTGGAGGAAGGGAGAACAAAACGGAAAGGTCAGATATATCAACCGTTAGATTTATTGATGATAACTTACAGTATTTCCTTCTGAAGTTACAAAGGTATATTTTTCTCCTACTCTTCTCTTTTATCACCAGAACGAATGAATTTGAGAGGCTGTAAATTTCCCAAAAGACAATTGGTGCAGTAAGTAGTTTGAAGGAATGAAACTCTCTTAAACTATTCTTATGTATAATTTTCTATCGCTGAATCACAGCAAATACGAACATTTCTATCCTAAATCCTGACTACTTTCAAGATTCTCTTATTGAAATCACACTTTCTTTAAGAGTATTTATACGATTTTAGTGACAGATTAACCTCTCTTCTTGCTGTCTTCCTTATTCTGTCCAGCTCCCTGAAGCAAAAGTTAACCGGTACTCAAAATCATTCATACTTCTCCTTGATAAAATCTAGAACTCTCTTCCTGCTTCTGTATTTCCATCTTCGTATGGCTTGACCTCATTTAAGAGCGAGATTTCAGAACTTTAATCCCTCTCTTTTGGCCAACTCTCTAACCTGCACGGGGACTTGCAACTAAA
>NC_059294.1:27570311-27592811 GCF_017591435.1 Portunus trituberculatus
ATGGAAATGAGGACGAGGGAGAGAGGGAAGGAGGAAGAGACGGTAAATGGGAGGGAGAGGGAGGGAGGAAGGGCTTGAGTGTTTGGAGTGGTTAGGGTGGAGAAACTGGAGGTAATGGACGCTTGGGGTGGAGGGATGGATGGAGAGAGGGAAGGAGTGCAGGAGGGAGGGAGGGAGGGAGAGAGAGGGAGGTTGATACGCTCCTTGCACACTATTATAACCCTGCTGGCCTTGATCTTTGAAGGTGTAACAGCTTACGTACCTCTGAACGACAAGTGAGACACACAAACACCACCTCCTCCTTCTCTTCTTCTACCTCCTACCCCTCTTAGTCTTCCTCTTCCTCCTTCTCCATATCATTAACATTTTCTGACTTCTTGCAATCACCGCGCCACACTCACAATGAAGTCCTCGCATTCTTGTTTTCTTTAGCTTGTTTTCATTGTTTTCATTTGCCGCCGATGACAGGGTTGGTTTCAGCGGCGGGGGGACGTCATGGTAGCTGGTTTGGAGGGCCAGGGTAGCGTCAAGGATCAGGGAGGTAGGGCAGTGCAGGGGGGACGTCAGGAGAAACAGAGAGGGGACAGGGAAGGCAGGGAACAGGAAGGGGAGCAGTCAGTAGGAAGAATCACCGCTCTGTTGGAAAATAGGACAAGTCATGGTCTAGTTTTGTTGCTGTTTTTTTTTTTTTTTTTTTTTGTGGTGCATATATGTATTCTCTCTCTCTCTCTCTCTCTCTCTCTCTCTCTCTCTCTCTCTCTCTCTCTCTCTCTCTCTCTCTCTCTCTCTCTCTCTGCAATGTTCGTTCGTGTTTTTTTTTCTCTCTCTACGTAAGGAGTTTCCGCTTCGTGTTCTTTTCTTTTTCCCTATTTTTTTTTTTTTCGCATTGGATATTTTGTTGCGTCAGTCAGATGTTTGTTCGGCACATGCATTCATTGACTTCTCGGTTTTTTTTGTCCTGATTCCTCCATCTTCCACTTCTCTTCCTATTATCTTCATCCTCCTGCAAACCACAATGTAGGTGCTTGCAGTTTATTATCTTGTATTCTTTCTTCCACTTCTCTTTCATTTTCTTCTCTCTCTCTCCTCTTGTTCTTCCTTCAGGCTACCTTGTACTGCGCCATCGCCTGCCTCAACCTCTCCACCTCCACACACGTGTTCTACATCCCCCTCGCTGTGCCTCCCTCACTCCACCCCCGTCCCTGCTCTTCCTCTGCCCTCTGCTTGGCCACACGCTACCCATCCCACGGCCACGCATCAACTGACACCTAAATCCCCTTAAACCCACAAGAACTGCACTCTTGTATGTACTGTTTTTGTGCAAGTGGCTTTTATTTTCCCCTTTCAGTGGAGAGATATATTTTGATGGAAAGAAAAATGTCCGATCTGTATCTTACATTATATTATAGTGAGTAGTGTTGAATGTGCTATTTTTATACACGTACCCTATTTCCTTTCATTGTAGAGATATATTTAGGAGGGAAAAAAAGTCAAGGCTGCTTCTGAGATTAGGTTAAGTTACGGTAGGTTAGGTAACGATGACTCGAAATACTTTGTTACGTTAGGTTATGTCCAAAATAGCTTTGCTTTCCCTAGTTGGAGGTGGTGATTCCTTAGGTGAAGTCACTGCTCGTGTGTATCGATTACCTGAAGGTTAAATCGCTGCCAAGTGGACGTTCCTGTATAGGCAGTGTGCAAGGGAGGCTGTAAAGATACGTACCTGTGACGAGATGCCTCATTGATTCCGGGTCTCAATTACGTGTGTGTGTGTGTGTGTGTGTGTGTGTGTGTGTGTGTGTGTGTGTGTGAGGGAGATGCTTTGTCGTTTTTATTGTGCATATTCAAGCCACAAACCGGTATACATTGGGTCACTGTGAGGAATTTAATGAAGTGGTTACACAGGTTGCCTCTCGCAGGACACTTGTGGCGGGCATGTCTTCCGCGGTGCCTCCCCTCCACCTTAAAATGACCTTCATGAACTGGCAGACAGAGAGGGAGATGGATAATGACACTGCTGGGGTCGTAAGGTTGTCAATTTGCAAAGCGTGAATCGTGATTGTTAACTAAGAAGGCTTGATATCTGCTGTCTCTGTTCATAATATCCTCTTTCTTTCCTCCTTTTTCCTTTTATCTCTCTCTTTCTCTTCTTGTTCTTTATTCTTTTCCGTGTCCAGTACCTTTTTAATTCTTATGGTTTTTGTATTTTTTCCTCTTTCCTTTTTCATCTTTGTCGTCGTTCTCTTGTTTCTTGTTTTCATCTTTTTCTTTTATTTATCTTTTTATCTTCATCGTTTTCCTCTGTTTCCATCTTGAATACCTCGTCTTTTTTCTCCTCTTGCCTCTCAGCTATTCTTATTTTATTCTTCCACTTCTTCCTCATTCTCTCTTCTCCACTCCTCATACTCATTTCTTTAATCTCTTCTGCATTCTTTCTCTATCTTTTTCATATCCTCATCTTTTTTCTTCCTCTCATTTTTCATCCCCATGCTCATTTTTCATCTTTATCTCATTTTTCTTATCTCGCATTCCTCCTCCTCCTCCTCCTCCTCCTCCTCCTCCTCCTCCTCCTCCTCCTCCTCCTCCTCCTCCTCCTGTTGCTGCTGCTGCTGGATGCGATACGTAACTCTACATCTGTTATGAGTTTTGGGGACGAACTCGAGAAACAATGTGTGTGCAGCGGCGGGGGAGCGAAGGAGGAGTAAATGTATCAGGGGAGAAAAATGAGAAGGGTGTGAGAGGACTGTGAAAAGCAGAGATCTTAGAGGAAATACAATGCTTGTGCCACGCCCTTGATTCTGACACACACACACACACACACACACACACACACACACACACACACACACACACACACACACACACACACACACACACACACACACACACACACACACACACACACTACGATTGACTACTGTTAATTTTCTTGACTCGAATACTTAAAATAATTTCGCAGTCGCATAGAAGCATGACAATCCAGAGAGAGAGAGAGAGAGAGAGAGACCATGGAGACAGACACAGACACAGGTACAGACAAACGGAAAGACTGCACCTTTAAGAGCCGAATTATCCTCAGACGCCAGGCACGGTGAGGCAACTGTCCGGCCGTGACCTGAGCAAAGAAGATGATATCGCCAATAATGATAACAATAATAACTGAAGTGTGTCTTATAAACCAAGGCTGGAATGCGGCTCTCCGATTGTGTGCGTGTGTGTGTGTGTGTGTGTGTGTGTGTGTGTGCGTGTGTGTGTGTGTGTGTGTGTGTGTGAGTGAGGGGAGGAGGAAGGGAGGGAAATTATTGCGTGGGAGGTGTGAAGTGTGGGGAAGGGGAGAAGGTGGTGCGATCTGGCTTCCGGTGGGGGTGAGATGCAGTGTGTGGGGTGTGAGGGGAGGAGAGGGGAGTGCGAGGGCGGGAAGGGAAGATGAGGTGTGTGAAGGAGACAGAAGAGGGGAGGAGGAGGAGGAGGAGGAGGAGAAGGAGAAGGAGGAAGGGGAAGCAAAACCTTTCACCTTGTACCGTCCTCGACCGCATTGAGGAGGAGGAAGAGGAGGAGGAGGAGGAGGAGGAGGAGGATGTGGAGATGGTGGATGTGAATGTGGAGGAGGTTGAAGGGAGGCACTCCACCCTCAGGACAAGTTTCCTCCACCCATCCTCCTCCTCCTCCTCCTCCTCCTCCTCCTCCTCCTCCTCCTCCTCCTCCTCCTCCTCCTCTTTGCTTACTTACATACCGGTCTTCTTGTTGGATGGTTTCAAAGGTCACAAGTAATACAGAAACACTTGGATGCAGAGGCAGGCGACGAGGAGAGAAGGTGAAGCAATCAAGCAGAAAGAGAGGAAAAGAGAGAGACGAGACAGAAATATAGTGGGAGATTATAAAAGTAGGAAAAATAGGAACGGCATGAAGAAGGCAAAGAGAGAGAGAGAGAGAGAGGGTCGGGGGGGGACTTACACCATGTCATATTCGTTTAGTCATGTACACGAAGGTCATTGGTATTGTGACTCTTGGTGAAGGCTCTGGATTATACGAACACAGCTTCCTACCATGCATGAGTCTCTTCCTCGCATTCCATATTTTCTGCCTCGCTGTGTTACGTTGTGTTGTGTTGGGAAGGTGCAGGGAAGCTTGTGTAGTGTTTTTGTCTCCCACCTGCTATTGATTTCCTGGAAGTGAACGTTACGATGAAAATATTTGATGCCTGATTGCAGTTACATTAACGGGGAAAAATGTTTGTCCCTGCTGAAGATACATTCTCTCTCTCTCTCTCTCTCTCTCTCTCTCTCTCTCTCTCTCTCTCTCTCTCTCTCTCTCTCTCTCTCTCTCTCTCTCTCTCTCTCTCTCTCTCTCTCTCTCTCTCTCTCTCTCTCTCTCTCTCTCTCTCTGTCTCTCTGTGTGTGTGTGTGTGTGTGTGTGTGTGTGTGTGTGTGTGTGTGTGTGTGTGTGTGTGTGTGTGTGTGTGTGTGTGTGTGTGTGTGTGTGTGTGTGTGTGTCGCAATGGTCCAGGTGTAGGATTGTGGGACGGTCAGTCGGAAAATACTGATGCCAGGCAAAGGTCTGGCTGCTTCCTTCCATCCACTCACCTTCCTCTCTTTTCCTTTTCCTCCCACTCTCCTCATCTCCTCCTCTACCTGCTCCACCAAATCTTCCTTTTATATATATGCACTTAGTCATACTGCGTTCCTCTCTGCCTCTCAGTCTCTCCTTGATCTCCTCTTCCTCCTCCTCCTCCTCCTCCTCATTTTAGTCTAATGAGGCAGACGCGAGTGTAGCGATGAGGCAACGTGGCAGGTGTGCTGAGGGCAATAGCTGTCTTCAAGGTCTCTGTCACTCGTGCATGCAAGCGACTTCCTTCATGCTTCAGGCAGGTGATACGTCCACCCCCTCGTAGCCCCTTCGCCGGCACCATCCCAACCTCACCTCCATTCCCTCGTCCCGCCATCACCTACGTCTCTTCCTCTTCCTCCTCTACGCATCGGTCTCCTCCGCCTCCTTCGCCACTAGCTGTACAAGGTCACCTACATCAAGATTCTTTTGCCTTCGTTATGTGTGTGTTGAGTTGTTCTTCATTTTTATTTCAGTCTCGTGAGCGTAGTGATGTCTGATGCTTATGATTTCCCGGCTGGCTCCTCTGCTTGCATCACCACCACCACCACCACCACCACCATCATCAACACCACCTGCATGTCTCGCATCATTCCTACCATCACCACCACCACCACCACCACCACCTGCATGTCTCGCATCATTCCTACCATCACCACCACCACCACCACCTGCACCTCTCGCATCATCTCTACCATTACTGCCACCTTTACTTGCATCATCAACACCTGCGTCCCTAACACCACCACGACTATCGCCACCAACATGTCCGTGAATCAGCGTCCGTGCAGCCTTGCCATCTCCACCACGGACGTACGTAGATGTCAACGCTGCGCTTGGTGTTGCTTACCTTGAATGGTGGCAACTTCTCATCTGCACTGGTGCCACCTTCCACCAACACCAGGAGAAAAGGAGGAGGAGGAGGAGGAGGAGGAGGAGGTTTCATTATTACCACATCACAGTTAGCTATATAATATGAACGTTTTTTGGGGAGTGCCTACCCGCAGCGTTGCCAGATTTTCGGAGTGAGTGCATGCGGTGGCGCTAAGCAGAGGAAGGGAGGAAAGGCGGCCGCCTCGCATACCTGCTGCCACCATTGTAGTGGTGTGTGTGCCAAGCGGTGTTGCCGCCTTGACACCACCACGCACCTGCACCACTACTGCCAGAAAAGTGGTGTCGCGCTCAGCAGCAGGTGTAGGAATGGATTAGAAAGTAAACTTGTATGGCTGTGTTAAGGTGGACGAGTGGCGGAGAGAGAGAGAGAGAGAGAGAGAGAGAGAGAGAGAAAAGCGTACACACACACACACACACACACACACACACATAACACAGACAGAGTGATCGCGCCTCCTAATCCATCCAGCCAGATCGCCAGAAGGATAACAAATGTTTGAAAGAAAAAGTGAACATGCGTCGTGGATCCGCCAGACGGGTGGTAGGCATGGAGGGCAGGATGGGGATAGGGGGGCGGTGCTCATCGGCAGTCGCTGCAGCGCTCCGTCCCGCCCTAATGCGTCCGCCGGGGCCACGACACCGCTAATAGACTCCCACGACGCGACAGCCAATCACAGAGCAACTCCAGACGTGGCTCTGTCCAATCAGGAGACGTGACGCAACATCCCTCCATCTCCCCTCTCTCTCTCTCTCTCTCTCTCTCTCTCTCTCTCTCTCTCTCTCTCTCTCTCTCTCTCTCTCTCTCTCTCTCTCTCTCTCTCTCTCTCTCTCTCTCTCTCTCTCTCTCTCTCTCTCTCTCTCTCTCTCGTCCTCATACCTGACTTCCTCCAGGGACTCACTCACCTGGTTATCAAGTTAGAGACAACGGTACCGGCCCACTAGGAAGGGAAGGTTAGGTCAGCGGAGCGAGGGACCCACAGGACCGGTTCATAGGTACGTGACCTGTGCGGGAGGCGGGCGGCCGGCGGGGGAGGAAAGGGAGAGGAGTTAAATATAGGTAGTATTGAGAGAGAGAGAGAGAGAGTGAGTATGTGTGTGTGTGTGTGTGTGTGTGTGTGTGTGTGTGTGTGTGTGTGTGTGTTGTTGTTGTTGTTGTTGTTGTTGCATCATACTAAGTACTCATTAAGAAACTTGAAAAATTAGCATTCTTCGTGGAAATTCTTGCGTTATTTTCCTTATTTCTGCTGTACTGGGGCTGAGTGTCGACCTTTGCGTGCGTCACCTTGACGTCTGAATGTGCATGACGCCGCAGCGCCGAGGTCACGCGGCAACACCGTCACCATGGCAACTCTCCATTCAATTAAGTCCCGTATGTAAAATTTATGTGGATGTGTTACATTAATGGTGTATCCTAGTCCCTTGCGCGCGCGCGTGTGTGTGTGTGTGTGTGTGTGTGTGTGTGTGTGTGTGTGTGTGTGTGTGTGTGTGTGTGTTTCCCTTGGATACGGCTGTGTACATGAGGATATCTGTTGCGCAAGAAAGAACAGGCACCTTCATAACCCCCTTCCCCCTTCCACCCCTCCACCTCCCTAACCTCCCACTCCCTCCCCACTGCCACCACTACCACCACCATTAACTGCGTTCCCTCCCCACCATCCCTCCATTACCTCCCCACCATGAGAACAACTTCCCCACCACCATCATCACTACCTCCTCATTTGCCTCACCCCCCCCCCACCCTCTTCCTCTGCAACACCATTATCTCCACCACCACTACATCTACTTCGTCACCGGCAGCACCACCACCATCACCTCCTTCTTTGCTAACCTTCACCGATACCTTAATTATTTCCACTACCTCTCCATTACTTTCATTATCACTCCTACCTTCACCCCTGTCACCACCATGTCCCTGCCACCTCCACTGCCGTCATCTCTTTCCTCATCATTATCGGCCTCGCCATCATCACCACGTCCTGCATATAATGGACACATACCCTGGCCTTCGCTCCTCCACGGCCGTCCTTAGCCGAGGCAAGCCGAGAGAGCAAAGACATGGGACCGTCGTGCGCCTTTCCAGCTTCACTTTCAACTCACCGCTCCAGTGGCACACAGACACACACTCACAAGAGCCACGTTGCCACACTTCCCCTTCTTGCAGAGGTGCCGCTTCATCCTCCCCCGCCACACCATCGTTTCTCTTCTCGTCTTGTGTTAGAGTTTGTACTTCGAGACCTCCAAGCTGAGTGTCGGTATGCGTGCGTTGAATGGCGGAGCAAGGGCGTGTGAGGGAGGGTTTTGTCAGGGCGTGGCAAGGATCGAGAAGGAATTTCTGGCATTGCGAAAGCCAGCTGTGTGCAAACTCATTGGACCCGCCGACAGATGGCAGCAGCGGGCAGTCAGTCTTCATGCGTGGCCAGTGATGTATTTTCTTCACTTCCCTGTTGTTCGTTTCGTTTTTTTTTTCTCTCTCTTCTTCTTCTTCTCTTCTTTCTTTGTACAGAATAGTCATTGGGTACGTAAAGTTCTCGCCCCGAAAGCAAATATGCCTCATTGAACCCCGCGAGGACGAACCATGAGGCAAGAAGGGGAGATGACGGGGAGGAGGTAAGATGGGGGACGGAAGCGGCGCTCTGGTGAACTGTGGCGGGGAGGATGAAGGAACTCGGAGTGCCAGCGGTAGAATAAAAAACAGCAGCATCAGCATAAGCAATAGTAAAAGTAGTAGTAGAATTAGTAGCAGCGCAATGGAGGGAAGCATGCGGGGAAGGGCAGGTAGGAAGAATGCATGATAGCGGCAGCAGTGCAAGGCGGGCGTGCGGGCGGGCTGGATGGAGGAGGACGTGGTGCGCAGGGTGTGCTGGTGATGGAGGAAGGTGAGGGGGTAGATGGTGTTGGTGTGGAGATAGCGGCTTAGGACGTGCGTTGTGGATGAAGGGCGTACAGCGGGCGGCCGATCGAGCTTGGGAATTAGTTTGGATCACTCTCTGGTGCCTCGTTGAGATCTCTGAGTTAAGTCTGATTTAGGAAGAGGGGAAAAAGTGAGCCTAGAGGAACAGAAGGGAGAATCAAACGTGTGGTATTACTTGGGGAAGGGGAAGAGGTAAGGGCGCATTGAGGGGAATGGTGAGGAGAGGGGGCGTTCTGAAGGGGTCCTAGGGAAGGGGGTGATTCGAGGTGCCCCGTGTGACCTTCTGCGTCTCCTTCACCGCCACCTTGCTTGTGCGTCCTACCATTTGCAGAGAAGGAGAAGGGGGAGGAAGAAGAGGAAGAGGAGGAGGAGGAGGAGGAGGAGGAGGAGGAGGAGGAGGAGGAGGAGAGAGATACGGAATATGCAATTTTGCCAAATGCACAATTTTACAAAGATTCGTACACACACACACACACACACACACACACACACACACACACACACACACACACACGGGCTACGCGGCCGCTAAGGATATTGGCTCGTTTTCTAATAACTTTACGGACGATGCCCCGAGCTTAAAGGGTACAGTCCCTTACCTCTTGGTGCTGTCAAGGCATCGTGGCTCCGGAGCGCGCGGCTGAACAGTGTGACGCTTTCCTGACTCATTTGCGCGTCTTTCACCAGTGTATCTCCCGTCAGCGTTACCACATCAATTAGATATCGTCAGCATTTCTTCCCATTGCACTTCACCGGGTCTCATCATCTCATCACCGAGTCTTTCCATGCATCGTTAGCGGGATTGCATCAATTCAGCTCATAAACGGCATGGCTCTGGGATCTGAAGGTGAGAATCTTTGAATCTTGATAGAATTCATGTTGAGTGCTGAAGTGATAAGAAAAGAAAACAAGCAATGGAAGGCATATAATAACTTAAGATATTTACGAGTACTGCAACACCTCGAAAACCACATCAACATAACGGTATGTAGAACTACAAAACCTCTTGTATCCTAATTCTCTTTACTCTAATATTTTTCTTTCAGTGCAGTGGCCTTCAAAATATCATACCGCTTAAGCGTTTATATTTTTCCTTCTAACTACACTCCTGTCTCACCATATACGTGAAGTAGACAACAAAACGTAACGCACATTGCTGAGTAGTGGACCTTCACTCCCGTAGACTAGGCGTCGCTGAGATCCATAGAGAAGAACCCGGAGACTTTATTGCATCCCCAAGGTTGTTAAATGTTCCTCGAGACATCACAGTTAATATTCTGAGTGGAGAGGAAAGCGAGCAGCGTATAGATTAAAGCACAGGGATACAGAGACTACCTGAGCAACACCAGATCAAGATAGCAACTCTGTACTAAATATAGAACTACCAGGGGTGTTTCAGCTCGATAGAGAGAGGAGGGAGGGGAAAAAAGAATACATCAGAGAAAAAAAGGGTAAAAAAGCTAGATCGTCAGGAAGGAGAAAGGCGAGGGTGTCTGTAGAGATCAAGAGAGGCTGAGTAAGGAAAAGGGAGTTGTGGGGGGGTGCGGAACAAAGCCAGGGAACAGGGAACAAAGGGGATCACGGGCATGGGGAACAATGGAGGGTGTGGACGGCCTGACCCATCAACATACAGGTGGGATAGAGGCTGACGGAGTGTGTTTGCGAGGTGTGTTTGCCGGACCGTGGGAGCCTTACCTTGCTACCATCCGACACGATCCCCCCACCCCATTCTCTCTCTCTCTCTCTCTCTCTCTCTCTCTCTCTCTCTCTCTCTCTCTCTCTCTCTCTCTCTCTCTCATTCTAAAACTACCATGCACTTTGTTGCCACGTCGACTCTTCCTCCTCTTCTTCTCCTCCTCTTCTCTTCTTCCTCCCCTCTTCCTCCTTCCCTCTTTTCTTCACTTCTCCCCTTCCCACTAACCGTCACCCCATCAGCAGGTCAGCCTTCCCCAGCTTCTGTTCCCCCCATCACGAGGGCGTTACGCAAGGCCATAGCTGTGACCTTTCCCCATATAGACAATACGCCCGCATGACCTTCCTGCCGCGGCCCCACATAATGTTAATGACCCGCTGTCACCCTCTCTCTCTCTCTCTCTCTCTCTCTCTCTCTCTCTCTCTCTCTCTCTCTCTCTCTCTCTCTCTCTCTCTCTCTCTCTCGTGTGTGTGTGTGTGTGTGTGTGTGTGTGTGTGTGTGTGTGTGTGTGTGTTTTAACAGATGTTTCATAATAGCATGTTGTATGTAGATCCCTATGATATTATTGGGAAGGTCTCTCTCTCTCTCTCTCTCTCTCTCTCTCTCTCTCTCTCTCTCTCTCTCTCTCTCTCTCTCTCTCTCTCTCTCTCTCTCTCTCTCTCTCTCTCTCTCTCTCTAATAGCATGTTGTATGTAGATCTCTATGATATTATTGGGAAGGTCTCTCTCTCTCTCTCTCTCTCTCTCTCTCTCTCTCTCTCTCTCTCTCTCTCTCTCTCTCTCTCTCTCTCTCTCTCTCTCTCTCTCTCTCTCTCTCTCTCTCTCTTGTAAATCTGTATTACGTTTATCATCGTCGTTGTTTTATCATCATTAGCATTATCTGATTACACGTGTTGTTTTTTTTCCCAATAATTTTCCTCAACACTAACATCATTTCATACGTTTTTTAATTTTTTTTTTAAATCCATCTTACTCTCCTCCACCATATCACATTTAACCAACCAGCCAGCCAGCCTACCTACTTACGTAAATACGAGGGTACAAAAAATATTATTAACTACCTGACATGGAAAAATCAAATCGCATGAAGTCGTATCGGAAAATCTAATCGCTGAAAACATATTGAGAGATCTTATCACGCCATCGAAGTATTTGCTATTTATTAGAGCGTCATGTCATATCAGCCTCTCATCAGCTTATAGTCCCCGAGTGTTCTCCTGTCGCTGTGGCCCTGGGGAGGAAGATTTATGAACGATAGCGAGGCAGATCCACGCAGGCACGCTAGGGTGATAGGTAACTCTCAGGTGTGGGACATGCTAACAGAGCGAGGACGAGGATGAGGACTAGAGCTATTTTATATTCAGGGTCTTTCAATGTTTGCTTGTGGAGAGAAGTAGTAGTAGTGGTGGTGGTGGTGGTGGTGGTGGTGGTGGTGGTGGTGGTGGTGGTGGTTGATGTACATGTTGTATCATTTATTTGTTTGTGTTATATTTCTGCTACCACCTTTACCACCATCGCCACCATCATCACGACTACCACCATCACCACTATCACTACCACTACCGCTATCACTACCACCACCACTACCACTATCACAAACACCACCACCACCACCACCACCACCTCCTCCTCCTCCAAGAATTGTTACCCTTATCATTGCCATTATTATTATTATTATTATTATTATTATTATTATTATTATTATTATTATTATTATTATTATTATCTCCATTGCCATCAGTCACCCGCCATTAGTCATTCCGCATATGTTATCAGGAGCAAGCACAGTCGAATACTCTCTCTCATGTCTTTCTCTAATCTCTTCCTTTGCATTCCCTCTCTTCCATCCCTTTATCATCTTTTCCTATCATTCTATTTATCTTACTTCATGCATCTCCTTCTCTGCATTCCTTTCCAATTCATTCATTTCTCTCCCTTCCTTATTCGTCACCTCATTTCCCTTACCTTCCTCACGCCTCTAATACAACACAACACACGCTAGATAGAGGTAAACACACTATTTTCCTCCGTTTCCCTACCTTTCAATTCATATCCAGACACAGGCAAAGCTCCCAGTCCGCCGCGGCTTCAAATAGCAGCGTGTACCCTCAAGCTCGGCACATTCAGACTCCGTTTTCTCTGTCAGGGTTATAGGCTTCCAAGTAGGGCATTTAGTTGAGTTTCTCCTTAGCCCCATTTTCTTTTGCAATGGTGTTGACCTTCAGCATCATGGAGGACGGGAGGCGGGAGTCTTGTCTTGTCTTAGCTTGTCTTAGCTTGCCTTGGCTGGGCTGGCGCGATGTTGTGTGCTGCAGTGGCTCTGAATTATGTATACTGGGAGGTCATGATACAGCGAGGGGTGTCTGTATGCATGGTAATAGTAGTGGCCGATGTAATATGTGTACGGCTGCCTGACCTCAGTGGCAGCTGGTGTCAGGGGCCTTGCGTGGGACGGACGACCCTTGTAGTGTGCAGCCTCATCCATATTTATGTGTGTGCCATGTTTGTTGATGTTGTCGGGGTTGTGTGTGTGTGTGTGTGTGTGTGTGTGTGTGTGTGTGTGTGTGTGTGTGTGTGTGTGTGTGTGTGTGTGTGTGTTGCCATCTACCTCTATTTATATACGTGTACCCATATAGGAGAGAGAGAGAGAGAGAGAGAGAGAGAGAGAGAGAGTCTGTGTTACAAGTGTTTTCTCTCTTTATATGTACCATTTTTCAGAGAGAGAGAGAGAGAGAGAGAGAGAGAGATTAACATTTGTTTTTGTCACGGAGACATTTTCAGCAGAGTTCTCACCTTTGCACAAATGCTTGTCATCTTTTTCTTTTCTCTGTGAGACCTGAATGACTTGATCTCTGCTTGAAGGTTCCCTCGCGCCACCTCATCACCGCCATATTCAGGGAAAGTCTCTATGCTATTCACCTTTATTATTCAGCCTGGGAGTCATTATCACCATCATTATTACCAACACTAACAGTGACACTAATACTTCTGCTGCATCGTCATCATCATCATCATCATCATCATCGTCATCATCGTCGTCGTCATCATCCACATCATTGTCCAGAGATGGTATGGCTTCTGTCTGGTCATAGTCTGGGTCACGGCCACCGGACCCTTACTTTCACCACCACTACCACTATACTACTGCTACTACTCTCTCCTGCACCACCACCACCACCACCGCTACCTCAACAAGAAGCTCAGAAACAGCAAGAACAAGTCTGTTGCCACACGAGTGACTAAAACCAATTCAACACGCGAGAGAGGCAGAAAGACACACACACACACACACACACACAGAGAGAGAGAGAGAGAGAGAGAGAGAGAGAGAGAGTGTGTGTGTGTGTGTGTGTGTGTGTTCAAAGAAAGAAAAAAAAAGTTTCCCCGTTGTTATCGACGTTTTCCGGCACCGAGAAAAACTGGTCGCGGTATCCTGTACTTATGTAGAAGAAGCAAGTGATTCTCCTTCTGTCCGTCTTGCTATCCTCCCTTCCGTCCGTCTGTGCGTCCGTTCGCCCGTGGCCTCCCTTGCCCTCTCTCCACAGCTCCCCATGTTTACTTCCCAATCACTGAGGAGGTTCACATTGGAGTCGGAACGGTAGAAGTTTATGTATCTTTTCCGATTCTCCCGATATTTCTTGCTTTCCTTTGCCAAATTAAATTGATCCTCACTTCCCATCCCTTCTTAATAACTAGTGAGTTCAGATTGGAAAATTTAACTGGCATGATTTCTTTTCTCTGTTAAGTATCTGAATATTCCCCGCTCCTCTTGGGTGAAATTTACTTTACCCTGATCTTTCCGTTCCTTATGTTGGCTTCTCTCTCTCTCTCTCTCTCTCTCTCTCGTGGTCGTTCTGGCTTGAGTTTCTGTAGCATGTGTAGTTTTCTTTATTTCAAATGGTACAATATTTCTCTCCATCCTTTGTAACATTATCCTGTCCTCTACTCTATTACTCCCCGTGTTTGCCTCTGACTTTTCAAGGCGTTGTGTTCTTTTATCTTGAATCTTTCCCTGAGTTATCCTGACCCTCACCTCATCACTCCCTGTGTTTGCTTCTCAGGCACAGAGTAAATTCAGTTTTTGTGGCGTGCATTTCCTTATCTTGAATATCTTGTCTAGGAGCTCATGTCTTTCTTTACTAAACTACCAAAAAAATCATAGAAATGCATGCATTGTATTGAGTACAAGGCTGCGTTACCATGCAGGCTAAGTTCAAAGACGCACCACTGAGAACACCGCCACTAATGGGAATGAGCACACAGGATAAGTTTCTTGTGACCTTTCTTGACCTCAAAGCAGCCTTCGCCGGCCCATCCGTCCGTCTGTTTGCGGTGAAAACACTAGGAATGAGTTATTGCATCCTGCTGAAGCTCGTGATTGCCCTCATGCCTCCCTCGCCTTGCCTCGCCTGCCTAGCTGCCGTTGGAGGTGCGCCTTCGCCTTCGCCCCGCCATTCATTCATCTGCTTTGTAATTAGATTGCGGCCAGACGTTACTTTATTGGGCGTTGAGAGTACAAGTGGGGTTCGGAAGGATGCGGCTGTGTGTGTGTGTGTGTGTGTGTGTGTGTGTGTGTGTGTGTGTGTGTGTGTGTGTGGAGCTAGGGAGGGTGGGGTGGTTGCATGTGAGTGTTGGTTTAGGCCTAGCTTCAATGTTAGATCATGACTGAGAGGCGTTGAAGTCCCGGGGAATTGTTCCGTTCATGTGTGTGTGTGTGTGTGTGTGTGTGTGTGTGTGTGTGTGTGTGTGTGTGTGTGTGTGTGTGTGTGTGTGTGTGTGTGTGTGTGTGTGTGTGAAATATATACTTTAAGAGAGAGAGAGAGAGAGAGAGAGAGAGAGAGAGAGAGAGAGAGAGAGAGAGAGAGATTGATAAACTAAGCTGCTGAAAACCATGAGAAGAAACGTATTGAAGGTAAACAAAAAACATTTATAACATCTTATGATAAAAAGAAGAAGAAGAAGAAGAAAGACTAACGCCAAACAGAAGTGGACAAAACTGGTGGCGTCGTGTAAGGTGCTCTATGCAAACCCAAATATTATGGATTCTAATCAGTTACCGCCGCTCCTTGTTTCCTCACACTGGATAGGGAACGCGTGGCCCCCGACCTTGGCAGCCCCTCATGTGTCTCCCCACATGTGTCTCCCATGCAGGTGTGGGGAGACAGCAGCTGCGTGTCGTGTCGCCTGGTAAATAATAGCGATGTATCTGTCTAATGGAGAGGATGATGGGGAAGTGACGGAGGCGAGGAAGGGAAAAAGTGAGGATTGAAATGGGGGAAGGAGGTAATGGCTTGTAATGAAGTGAGTCAAGTTTTTCCTTTGATCTTTTTTTGGTCCTTTGTTCTTATTGCGTTGTGGTAATTACTGCCATCGTGATTTGCTGTTCCTTGTTCGTTGGCTTCAATTCACCGCCGGTTTTTTGGATTTGAATACCTGTGTGTGGGAGTCCTTACGTTGGCTTCACGCTACCCACCTTTGCTCTCCCCCCTTCCTTTCCTTTCCCACAATTCATGCACTCCCCCTGCTCCATCCCCCCCTTCTGCCTCTCTTTCCCTCCCCTCCGGATCATGACCTGCGTGACCTTTTCCCTCTCCAGATCACCCCCTCCCCACCTCCTCCTTCCTCCGTGACCCCGGAACTCCCGCCACGACCTCGGACGGTGACTCCTAGGACATGGACCCCCAGACACTGCGCCCTGACTTCCCTCCTCCTTCTCCTTCTCCTTCTCCTCCTCCTCCTCTTCCTCCTCCTCTTCCTCTTGTGCCTCTCAGTCTGTCCTTCCTCGTTCCTCCGCCCCTCCCTCCATTTTTCAAGGTTAAATGATGCAAAAAATTAGAGAAATACCATTTTATTTGGCTCTTAGACTTAAAGTTTACAAAAAATACACAAGACGACTTTTGCTGCCATTGTTAGTGGAATAGTTACTAGTAGTAGTAGTAAAGAGTATAGTGGGGTTACTTAGGTTGCTTATCCAAGGTAATGGGAGGCAGGGTTGCGGTTCAGGGAAGGAGCTTTACACAATGGCATGATCCTGTTTCTCTTTGCCTTTATGGGGTGGATGGTGGTTTTGTTCGTGTTTTTGTCTTATTTTTGAAGTTGATATCTTTATGGCCTCTCGTGAGCTATGTGTGTGTGTGTGTGTGTGTGTGTGTGTGTGTGTGTGTGTGTGTGTGTGTGTGTGTGTGTGTGTGTGTGTGTGTTTCCCACAGACCTTCCTTCTTTCGCTGTTAGTTGAATGAGGTCTCATGTCTCTGCACGACCTTCCAATTTTCCCACGGCGAATTTTAACTTACAGAGAGAGAGAGAGAGAGAGAGAGAGAGAGAGAGAGAGAGAGAGAGAGAGAGATTTTAACCCTGTACTGTCTCTTAGGCTTAACGGTGGTGCGTAGTGGCGGCGGCTCCTCCCAACACGATGACTAAGAAAAAGCTATGAGAGGGTGATCAAGTGTGACGTTTGGGAGCATTCGTAGAAAACGGAGGAGTCAAAGGGAACGGGAAGCGTGACACGGGAGGAACCAAAGAAAATGGATGGGATAAAGGAGGGACATTTTTCAAGGTGTAATGGATGTAAAGATTAAAAGATTTACTATTTTCTTTAGCCTTTTCTTGGACTTAAAACTGACAAAATAAAACGCACAGACGACTTTTGCTCCCATTGTTGTTGGATTAGTATAGATAGTAGTAGTAGTAGTAGTAGTAGTAGTAGCATCAACATCAGCCCCAGCATTTTTAGTAGCAGTAACAGTAATTATTATTATTCCTCTTGCACTCTGCTTGTACTTGTCTGGAGGTCGGCTTGTCTGCGTGTCTGCTTGTCTGGGCTTATCGCGGCTGAGGCTGAGACCGTGGCAGATGGGATGAGGTTTTCTACTTAAGGCAAGGGTGACTGTGGAGAGGCGGGAGAGTGCGGAGAAGCAAGAGTAACCAAGGCAGGGAGGGACACGAGAAGGGGATCCATCAGAACTCAAGACGTGTAGTGCGCAATGCTGGTTAGCGATATTACTGCTCTATTTGTCTTGATGAGCCCTACTAAATATGCGTTTTCCTTCATAACTACCTCTTATCTATTTCCTGATGCTTTGATGTCTTTTGCGAGGGGGTATTTTCTCTCTCCGTGTTTATGCCCCTTCCTCAGCAAGACCTTATTTTCCCTGTCCCTCCATCACGCTAAGAAGGATGAAGCTGACACATCCTGATAGGCCGCGCAGTTTATGAACAGGTCTCCATGCATTTTATTATCCATTGTCCTGTGCTTGAAGGCTTAGTGTCCAGGCGGCGAGACAAGAACATCCATTAGGTATGCGGGAAGAGGCTCAGGAAGGCAAGCTTACGAAGGCAGGGACAGGCTGGGCTAAGTAGGCAAAAACTGGCTATTAAACCAAGAAATATACTCAAGACAGGAATGGACAGGGACAGGGAAGGACGAGGGAGGGAGGCGGTGGCTGACGGGCATTAATAATTGTCATGATATTGCTTAAACTTACCAAAATAACCAGTCAGGCAGGCCTCTCGCTGACGGCTTGGATACAGAGCCCGCCACAAGCCTCCAGGGGACCCAACCGCTACAAGATTGAGACCTGAAGGAAACACGGGAGTGGAACCAGGATCTTGAAAACCGGAGACTTAAATTTGGCGACCGCGGAGGAGATGAGGAGGAGGAAAGGTGACGGAATGCTCGTAAAATAAAGGAAAGGAGGAGATGGAGGAAGAAGGAAAGGCTTAAAACACAGTCATGATTTGATATATAACGTGCGAAGTGAAGGAAAAGTGAAAAAAAAGGAGAGATGCATGAGATAGGCAAGAGAGGGAAGAGAGAGAGAATAATAGGTTGTAAGATTGATGATGGAAACAAAAAAATGGGTTACATTCAGGGAGAGGATGGGTAAAAGGGCGTTGAGGTGTGCCCAAGGTCCCATTTCTGCCTCCTCGGTGGTTTATCCTTTTATGGGGTGGGCAGGCAAGCAGGTAGGAAGGGAAGGATAAAGAGGAAGGCAGGGAATGAGGGATGGAGGGCAGGAAGGAGGCTCTCTAAGGTGACGCAGTCCTCGTTGAAGGGTAACCGTTACTTGGAGGCCCAAAGCACCCTTCTTTTTGTCCAGCCGTCTCTGTGTGTGTGTGTGTGTGTGTGTGTCCGTGTGTCCGTGTCTCTGTCCGTTCGTCCTTTGCCTAACGCAATAGCCGGTGTGTGTGTGTGTGTGTGTGTGTGTGTGTGTGTGTGTGTGTGTGTGTGTGTGTGTGTGTGTGTGTGTGTGTGTATTTACCTAGTTGTAATTTTACAGGGCCTGGGCTTTATGCTCGTGTGGCCCCGTCTCCATATCTACACTTATCCAATTTTTCTTTAAAACTATGCACACTCTTAGCTAACACCACTTCCTCACTCAAACTGTTCCAAGTCTCAACATATCTTTGCGGGAAACTAAATTTTTTAACATCTCTCAGACGACATAATGTAATATATCGATACATACATCAGCTTCGTATATAAATGCAGTGTGTGTGTGTGTGTGTGTGTGTGTGTGTGTGTGTGTGTGTTTAAGCATTCGCATGAAAACACACCAGCAATATTTTTTTCCTAGTATTTATACAATCCAATGTGCACGTCCTCGAGTTTACGACGAGGAAGTGCATCATACTGCATTTATATACGAAGCTGATGTATGTATCGATATATTACATTGTGTCGTCTTATCTCCCCCTCACATCTATAATGAGGGAGGCCCACTGTTGCCGCACTGCCAAACAAAACACTTAAGAGCTGACAGAAAATAAAATAAAATAAATGAATAAATAGAATAAATAAAAGAAAAGATAAAAATTTCACCAACTTTCCCAACCTTTGTTTTGTTAAGGTGATATTTTTCTCTTATTCTGCAGCATTTCATTGTATTTCAACCTTTTGCATTACACGTGTCTCTCCGTGCCTGCCTGTCCGTCTCAGCATGTTAGTCTCTATTTATTCTGCTTATTTTCTTGCAGTCTTTCAATATGTATGCATGTCCCTCTGCCTGTCTCTTCCTGTTCCCTTCTTGTGCTTTATTGTCTGCCTGTCAGTGTGGCTGTCAGTTCGTCTGTCTGTTGATTGCCAAACACCGCCTTGCACATCACCATAACATCGTCCTGCACGCTCTCGGGCATACAACAGGAGTGCTGCAAGCTTTCCTATCCCAAAAGATTCCCCCTCTCCTGCTGCTCCAAACCTCCTTCACCCCGCAACCATCTGTCTTTCCTTTTCTCCCCATCGCCTAATTGAATTCAAGGGGAGTGCCGCAAGGTTTCCCACACAAATGTTCCTCCCTCTTTCTTTATCTTCCTTCCTTAGACTTCGTTGGTCCCACTACCTCCTTTCCGTCTAGCCTTCCGTCACTTCACCCTCAGCGTTCTCATCACCACGGAATACAAGAAGTCATGCAAGGGTTCCCATCACAGTACGCTTTCCTTCATCCTTACCTAAACAGCCTCCACCTCCACAACCGTCCGTTCTTCCCTCTTTCCCTACCACTATCACCGCCACCTTTACCATCATTGGACTTCTATATACCTCCATTATATCCCCGTTCCTTCCCAAAACTCATATATTCCCCATCCTCATAATCTTTTCCCTCCTTTCCCCTCGTTGTTCACCATCCACACAACCTTCCATGTATCCTTCTATCCCTGTATACTCCTCCACCTTCAGTACACTTCCAAATCTATCCCCTCCGAGCCACACCACCCCATATTCCTTCCCAAAGCTCATATATTCGACACCTCATAATCTTTCCCCTCCTTGTTCTCTATCCTTACAATCTTCCATGTGTCTGTCTATCCCTCTATACTCCTCCACCTTCAGTACACTTTCAAATGCATCCCCTTCGAGCCACACCTCCCCTTGCCGCCCCTGCCCTGCTTGCCTCAAGAGAAAAAGATGATAAGGCATAGCAGGTTGGAGTGTGTTTTCGAGGGTTCAACGCCGTAAAAGTCCATCGTAAAAAGAGACAGTTACCTTTAGTGTCATAATGAACACCTGTCCTATAAAGCTGCGAGACGGTGAGGATTGCCCGCTGATGGGTATGAGACCTGTGTGTGTGTGTGTGTGTGTGTGTGTGTGTGTGTGTGTGTGTCTCTCTCTCTCTCTCTCTCTCTCTCTCTCTCTCTCTCTCTCTCTCTCTCTCTCTCTCTCTCTCTCTCTGGTTTTGAGTGTTCTCTCCTTTTTGTTCAGTTTTAAGTTCATTTTGTCTTATCAGTTTCCTTGCAACCCTTCCATTGTTTCCTCCTCCATTTCTCTCTCCTCCGAATTCTTTTCTTCTTATCATTTTACTTGCTTTCATGTTTCTCTTCTTCCTCCTCCTCCTCCTCCTCCTCCTCCTCCTCCTCCTCCTCCTCCTCCTCCTCCTCTTAGTCGTCTTCCTCCATTTCGTCGTGTAAAACTGCACTGAAAACTCACGAAAAAAGAAAAGAAAAAGAAGGAAGGACGAAAAACGAAAACGCGAAGGAATGCAAGGAAAGAGAAGGTAGAAAAAAGGAGGAGGAGGAGGAGGAGGAGGAGGAAGGATAGTTAGTACCACCAGAATGAAAAAGAAAAGGTTAAGGGTGTTCCGTGAAAGATATAAACATCCCTAGACCAGGCAAGTATCCCAGGCATGTTGGTGGTGGTGGTGGTGGTGGTGGTGGTGGTGGTGGTGGTGCAGGATGTGGGAAGACCGGCGAATAACTTGGCTGGGATCGAAGGTTTGCTTACGTACGGAGTGTAGAGAGAGAGAGAGAGAGAGAGAGAGAGAGAGAGAGATGAATTCAGGAAGTTATGATTTGGTTTGGTTTATTCAGTGGTCAGAGAGAGAGAGAGAGAGAGAGAGAGAGAGAGAGAGAGAGAGAGAGAGAGAGAGTATTCTCGATATTGCATCAGATTATTTTTTGTAAGAAACTGAGAAAGATTTAAAATTGCTGGATATTTCTTTGTTTTTTCTTATTTACCTGAGATATATATATATATATATATATATATATATATATATATATATATATATATAGAGAGAGAGAGAGAGAGAGAGAGAGAGAGAGAGAGAGAGAGAGAGAGAGAGAGAGATACGACGAAAACAAATACCAGAACTGTTGAAACTAGGGTATCTACCGATCAACATATTTACTACTACTACTACTACTACTACTACTACTACTACTACTACTACTACTACTACTACTACTACTACCACCACTACTGCTACTACAAGTGAGAGAGAGAGAGAGAGAGTAATAATAATAATAATAATAATAATAATAATAATAATAATGATAATAATATACGGTTTAATAGTTTGGCAGTGCAACAAAAAATTTACACTGAAAATATACAAGGGGGGGGACATTAAAACAATGAAATGAGTATGTGTGTGTGTGTGTGTGTGTGTGTGTGTGTGTGTGTGTGTGTGTGTGTACGGAGGGCAGAGAACAGCAGTTATGTGGGCAAGGAGTTAGCACAGGCTGTCAGGAAGGAACCCTCTGGGGAGGAAGTGTGTTACCTGAGGGAAGGAGTAGAGTAGTGTGGGGCCCCTTGACCTTGAGGAAGTAACCCTAGCGCCCCTCCTCCTCCTCCTCCTCCTCCTCCTCCTCCTCCTCCTCCTCCTCCTCCTCCTCCTCCTCCTCCTCCTCCTCCTCCTCCTCCTTACTTCGCATGGTTTACCTTTTGATAAGACACAGTGAGGCATAATGTCTATCTGTTCTCTCTCTCTCTCTCTCTCTCTCTCTCTCTCTCTCTCTCTCTCTCTCTCTCTCTCTCTCTCTCTCTCTGGTGATAATTAAACCTTACTTTTTGCGCTTTTAAACTCCCCAGTCATCAGGAGGGCAAAGATTAAGGAGTAATCAAGCGGCAGGAACCCTCACAGTGAACCACCGACCTAAGAGATATTACACATGTTTCCTTCTGGTTTGGCAGTGTAAGAGTAAATAATATGCAGGTATTCTCTCCTCACATTCTTTTTTTCTGTGCTATTGTTTCGCACCTTTGTGTTGAATAGCGTCTGTCATTGGCCACGCTAAGACAGACTCTGTTTTTAGTAAGTAATTTATGATTCAGGCACGCAGTTTATGATCAGAATGTGTGTTTCTTTCTCTCTTCCCTTTCATATATTACGTTTCATGGTTAAGACTGTATAGCTACTGCTGTTGCTACTTCTACTTCTTCTACTACTACTACTACTACTACTACTACTACTACTACTACTACTACTACTACTACTACTACTACTACTACTACTTGCGACCTACCCCTTCTTTCCCTTCCAGCAAACTGTCACCTGATAATTGAAAACACACACACACACACACACACACACACACACACACACACACACACACACACACACACACACACACACACACACACACACACACACACACACACACACACACACACACACACACACACA
>NC_059294.1:27597811-27640311 GCF_017591435.1 Portunus trituberculatus
ATGTATTATTTTTCTTTCTGATTGGGGTTCTTTTGTTTTTCTTTCATTGCATCGCTTGTGACTGTGTGTTGTTATTCGTGTCAGTTTTTCTTGCTAAGGGGTAAAAAATTTGGTGGTGATGGTGGTGGTGGTGGGGATGAGGTTATATCCTGTTTTAGTAATATAGAGTTATAATATCTTGCTTGGTATTCCCTTGTCTTAATTACTTTATATATTTTTGCTTCTAAATAGTACAACCTAAACTGTGACGCAAGGAAGTTTTGAGGATTTCCGGCTAAGTATAGTCTTTGTGGCCTCTACACACATTGCCACTCCTGAGTATGTTTGTAATAGCGTCGTACAGCGGGTTAAGTGGCGCTCGCTGCGGTGTCATTGGTAATCCGTTGTTGATAAGAAAGATACGCCAACACGATAGAAGGAAATGGGACGGCTGGTGATAACGCGGCCTAGATTATTGCCAGGAATTACATAAGGATCACTGACCTCAGCCATTTTTAGGAGTGCTAGAGAATATGTTACAGCATTAGGTTAGGTTAAGTTAGATCAAGTAAACGTGCACTATATGTTACTGCAGACGTTAGAAAGGGTATATATATTACATCAGATCAGGTCAGGATAGGTTAGATTAAGTAATGTCATGTCATGTTACCTGCTAAACTAACTCATGCAGGTGTAATCTAATCTTATCTTGACCCTTCTCGTGTGATCCACCACCAGTGTTTTTTTTTTTTTTTCATTGTTGTATTGTACTTAGAGATGAGTGTAGAGTAACAAGGTTGAGTGTGCATATCTATGTATAGCCATCTGAGTACTTGGGCCAGAGAATAGGTGTTAAGGTACAGTACATTATAGACTTCTCAACCATACTTCAGCCAGTGAGTGTGGCATGGAGCATAGGAACGGAGGTAGTAGTGTAATGTGGGTGTTGGGACGCAGTGTGTGTGTGTGTGTGTGTGTGTGTGTGTGTGTGTGTGTGTGTGTGTGTGTGTGTGTGTTGGGCTGTAGGCTAGTGTAATTAGGCTGTGGTCGGCGCTGTGGTTGCATGGCTGGGAGAGACTGAGTGTGTGAGTGTGTGAGTGGAGTGGGCAGTACGTAACATGGACACGACTGACTGGCTGAGCGGATGAGTGGGCGCGGTTGGCTGAGAGAGAGAGAGAGAGAGAGAGAGAGAGAGAGAGTGTGTGTGTGTGTGTGTGTGTGTGTGTGTGTGTGTGTGTGTGTGTGTGTGTGTGTGTGTGTGTGTTTTCCTGCCTGTCTGCCTGCCTGCCTGGAGTAACGGTTGGCGCGGCTGGGTGGCTGGGTGGGTGGCTGGCTGGGGGGGCCTGGGCTTGGCTGGCCTGCGATGGGCGGGGATATTGCTACTGGCACTGTGAATACGCTGACACTCCGAATTACAGTTGAGTCGACTGCGAATTTGTCCTGGCAATAGATGTGTGGTGCTGCTGTCAGGAAAAGCCAGGCTGGAGGAGATTGCCGCCTGCCACTCTTGCCACCGCCACCATCACTACCAACGCCACTTCAGGCCGCACATAATTTAGAAGGAAGACGTAGAAAAGAACATAAATAGTCTAATAAGAAAAAAACAAACTCATACAAAAGAACCCAAAGGTAATAGGAGAGAATAGAAGGAATACAAAAGGAAAACCAAACTAAAATAGGGGGAGAAGGAAGGAATACATGCTGAAGGCTGGGTAAGTAGATATAGATGAGAGAAATGGAAGAGACAGGAAAGAAAGAGATAGAGAAAGATAAGCTATGAAGTCATGAAGAAAATATATTCAACCTTCAGGCGATTAGATGCAAAGGCGGCCAAGTGTGTGGAGAGGAATGGAGGGGAAGAGGAGAGGAAGGGGAGGGAGGAAAGGGAAGGAAGGGGAGGAGGGACCAGAAGGGGAATGAAATTGGGAAAGGAAAATGGGTAAGTCATATGGAAAATATTAAGATTTTCCTACTATGCCACACACACGCACACACACACACACACACACACACACACACACACACACACACACACACACACACACACACACACACACATACACACACACACACTGGACAGGTTGTTTTGCCTTATAGTTTGGAAAAGCGCAATAAATTTAGTCACCAAGGCCACTGAGGATCTGAAGCTGAACTAGAAAAATGGAATCCTATTTGAAAAGAGAGGGCGGAAGGAAAAATGGCGAGAGAAAGTGTGCGTGGCAGGAATCAAGATGAATCACTTTTGAGTTACAGGCACGAGTCGGTGCAGGGAAAACAAAATCAAAGAAAAGAAACACACATATGGCGTTCAGGTGCAATACAACTGTTATTTATTGACGATTTTTCCCCAGCCAGTGTCACGCGCGCCTTGACCTGGATTCATGTGGCGAAAAGATCACACCTCACTCTGACCTGACCTTGACCTCACGAGCCCCAGCGAGTCAGTCTTGTATAACGCCGCCAAGCAGGTCACACCTTCACCTCAAACCTACTCGATTGGGGCCAAACCACAAGGTCACCCGGGAAGTTAAAATTGACACGCGTTACATAAGACTTTGACCTTCGACCTGGAGGCGTCCCATCTTTGACCTTGTTTTGTGGCGTGACTTGACTGCTATAGGTATGCTAATGAGTCTGCTGCACCTGTCCGTGTGATTATGTTAATTAGGGATGGAGGGTTGGGTGTTAAATATGAGGCTTTGTATTTTGTACCGCGCTGGGATGTGAGATTGGACCGGGATTACGAGGGACAGAAGGAAGGGAGAGAATAGAGGAGAGGAATGGAAGATGCTCTCTCTAGTTTTAGGATTGCAAGAGGAGAATTTTAATATATGCCTATCTCCCTCTCATCTCTCCCTCTCATTTCCTCTTCCACCCGGTCCCTTCATCCATTTCCCCGTCACGCCCTTCCTCCGTCCCTCCTTCCCTCCCGTCCTTCCTCCTTCCTTCCCTTCTCGTCTCTCCCGTTCTTTCCGTTCCATTCCTTCCTTCACTGCACCGCCGCTATTTCCTGCCTTCCTCTTTTATCTCTTTTTCCAACTTTTTACTCCTTATCTTCACTTCTCACTTTCCTTTTTTCTTCTTCTTCGTTGTTATTGTTTTGTTACCTTTTGCAATCTTATCTTTCTTTTCTCAACCATTTATCCTTTTTCGTCTCTTCTTGTCAGTGTTTTTTTTTTTTTTTCATTTTGTGTTCTCCTTCCATTCTTTTTTCTTTTCAAACGTTTATTTTTTCACACTCGTATTTTGTTGTTAGTCTCATCATATCGTCACCTCTTTTCTTTTTCAGTTGTTCGTCTGTCTATTGTAATTTTTGCCCTTCCCGCTCGTCCTCCTGCTGGTATTGTTATAGAAATGCTTGTATGTACGTGTTTTAATTAGCTGTTTCCTGTACTTGGCCAAAGCGTGTAGTGTAAAAGAAAAATGCATATCATTCTTTGTAGTTGAAGCTTCTCGTGTCGGTGAACTTTATTACATCTAATGTTGGGTTACTAAAGTGCATTGACTTTATGATATTGCGTGCTATTTCTTATTTAGTTGCTCTGCTAGGATTCGTCTCAAAATCATATGAAAGAAAATGTTAAAGTGCGCAGTTATTGAAGTCCTGTGAACGTCCACGAGATGGCTTGCTCCACTCTGCGACTCTTATTATGGAACTCTGGGCTCTCATCAACACCACGGCATACTCCAGTGTCAGAAATGCTAAGTCAGTTTTTCAGACATATTAATTTTCACTGATGTTGTAGGTTTTTTCTCTAAACTATTGCATGATTCATCACAACTTCAATCATTTGCATTAAAACGTGTTAAAATTAATTGATGTAAGGCGAAGTTAACAGGCAGTATCATGAGCGACTCGTTATACCAAACACACACACACACACACACACACACACACACACACACACACACACACACACACACACACTTCCTGGACGTGTAGGCTTGTCGCTCCTCCCTCACTCACCTTCCGTCACAGGTGGATGGCTCAGGTGTCAGGGCTGCGTGGGCTCCGCGTGGGAAGCTCTCTCACCTGTACCACACAAAGGTGCAGAAGCAAAAAAAAAAAAAATCCTCGACTCTGGAGAAAGGAATAAAAAAAAAAAAGAAACGAGAACCAAAAGCTGAATTATGTATTTCAGTTTCAATAGCAATTATGAAATGGCGTTGTGTAATTGTAAGTATTGATGCTTTGCTAGGCTAGTGACTAAAATCCATGTTGAGACTGCACGTGTGTTGCTACTTTGCATTTTACGTCAGATTATGTGTGCTGATCCTCTCGCCCTATGATTACCTACACGAATGCCACATAGAATTAACCTCCATATTATTGAAATAAGTTATTTGATATGCAGGACTGATTGTCTTTATGCATATATTGGAGTAACAGAACAGACTGATCCTTTTGTTACTGCATCTTGCGCGTTCTTCCCCCGGCGCCCCGGCCCGCGATGCCCCGCTATGCAAACTTGCCAGCCCGTCCCGCCAACCCACTCCCCACTGCCCTCCTGCCTCCACCCTTTGCCCCTCAGCCTCTTCCTACCACAACGTTGACTCCTTGGACCTCTGCCACGCGCACTACCCCCTGACCCTCGCCCCTCCGACACAGTGAAGAGAGCACTGGTTCACGAACCGACTCAAGACGAAGCGACAGGACACGCGAAACGAATTAGCGAACCCAAACGGACCCAGAGTACCCCGAGGCGTGTCTCCAAATATGTGCGTGCGTGCGTGTATGCGCGCGTGCGTGCTTCTGTGTGTTGATGGGGAAGGGATGGGAATGGTCTGCACTCCTCGCTTCCTTGGCCACGGGCGACAACTCACCGTCATCACCACCACCACCACAACCACCACCGTCGCCGCCACTACCACCATCACCACCGCCACAACACAGCCGCATTGCGCACCCACATCCGCTGTACTTTTTGATCGTGTAATACAGTTGCGGCGTACCTTCAACTCGTCCCTCTCCCTCTCTCTCTCTCTCTCTCTCTCTCTCTCTCTCTCTCTCTCTCTCTCTCTCTCTCTCTCTCTCTCTCTCTCTCTCAAAGCAGCTTATTAGGGATTCGTGCCAGTGGCCTTAAGAGTACTTATCTTTGCATGCAATGAGGGAGCGTCTTGCTGCGCGCCGCCCTCTCCCTCCAGGATTCAGTAATGACAGCCTCATCTGTTGAAATCTTGGTGGTGTCGAGGCCGCGGGGAGTGCGTCACCCTCGCTATGAACACAAATACAAGGCGGCAATGCCCACTTGATAGCAGAGAAAATTTCCTGCCTGATACTTCCGTGGTGGCGACGTGCATGCTGCGATGGGAACCGAGACACTCATGCAGGTGGTCAGGCGCCGCCAGCCCTCCACCCCCGCCTTCCCCCGCTGTGTGCATGCCTGTTTCTGGCTGTTGCTTAGGAGGTTAGTAATGGCAGGCGGAGCCAGTAGTTAGGCACCTCCATGTGTTCTTCATTTACTTCTTCGATTGACTGCAGCTGGAGATTTCAATGCGTCCCGACACCATATCCAGCACACCTTAAGGCGCTATCGGCTGCTTCTCATGCCGCGCCGGCCGTCTCAGAGCGGTGGGATAAGCAATCACGGGAATACAGATCTGGCTGTCGCGGCGCCGATGTACGAGTATGAGAGGCGACACGATGACGACAATGACGCAAAGACAGGCAGAAGGGCGAGTAAGCACCGCATAATGAAGCTACTCACTTGTATGTATTAATAAGATTTTTTTTCTCATAAAGGCGAGGAATGATGAGTTGTTGCAGGATGATCATGCAGGTTTAGTGAGGCCAAGACAACACACTGAGGGAGAGAGATTTGCTCACCGCCTCGGCAGTGATTCTTGTGGTTATTGGATGTGACGGCCGCGTTTGTTTTGCATTAACCACTTTTTTTCTTCCTGTCAGTGTTGCGTTACTCTCGTGCATTTGACGTTTATTTTGCTTCCCTCGTTTAATTACCAATTGTGTTGTTTCTCGGCTCATTAATTGAATGTTTGGTCTTCTTTTCCGTGTGGTATTTACATTTAGCTTCGGTGTGTGTGTGTGTGTGTGTGTGTGTGTGTGTGTGTGTGTGTGTGTGTGTGTGTGTGTGTGTGTGTGTGTGTGTGTGTAATTATTTCTCTGTTTTTCCTTGTTCTCTTTTTGCATTCGTCGTTTTCTTTTGCTTCTTTTTCCGTCGTCCATTTCACGTAATTGCGTCCTCGCCTCCACTCCCTGCCCTGCCTCATCCTCTTCCTCCCCTCAGGCCTTTCCTTTCTCCCCAACTCCTTGCACCCCTCACCTCCGCCTCCCCACATCATCTCTTCCTTCTCCCTTCTCCCTACACCCTATTTGCCCTCTCACCCCCTCACTCCTCGTCCCCTCCCCCTCCTCTCTGAGTTCATTGCATCGACAGTCAGCAACACCGACCTTGAACACGCAATCTTATTCTGATCCCGGTGTTGACCTCCCTTCCTGCCTCTACTGTTGCCTGGGGTCACAGCTCTTCCTCCTCCTTTTCCTCCTCATGTTGCTTCTATTCTTCTCTTTCGAAATTCATTACGTATCCTAATTCTTTTCAATCTTATCCTTTTTCGCTCTTCCTCCTTCATTTCCACCATCACTTTTCCTCGTCCTTCTCCGTTTCCTCTTCCTTATCATTGTTCAGCTTCTTGTTCTCCTACTTGGTGCGCATGAAGAGTAGTAAGGAACATAGATGTGATTAGATCTTCTGGTAGTTGTTTCTCCTCTCTCTTTTCGTATGTATTTATTCCTCCTTGTCTTACTCCTCCTCCTTCTCTTCCTCCTCCTCATCTTTAGCCGCCTCTTACATTCAGCAGCAGGTGGAGGAGCAAGTCAACGATCTATAAACATGACGTTGATGCGATGACAACTGTTGATGAAGGACAAGAACATTCGCCAGGAGAAAATAGAGACCCACCACCACCACCACCACCACCACCACCACCATTATCTTTTGTTCATCCCGTTAATTAGCCATCCACCTGTAATCGTTATCGCTGGGTCCTCCTTCTTCTACTTCTCCTCCTCCTCCTCCTCCTCCTCCTCCTTCTCCTTCATCATCTTCTTATTATTATTCTTTCTTCTTCTTCTTCTTCTTCTTCTTCTTCTTCTTCTTCTTTTTCTTCTTTTCTTTCTTCTTTTTCTTTTCCTTGTTCTTCTTTTCCTATTCTACTTAATGTTCCTCCTCCTCCTCCTCCTCCTCCTCCTCCTCCTCCTCCTCCTCCTCCTCCTCCTCCTCCTCCTCCTCCTCCTCCTCCTCCTCCTCCTCCTCCTCCTCCTCCTCCTCCTCCTCCTCCTCCTCCTCCTCCTCCTCCTCCTCCTCCTCATCTATCTGCATGTTCTCTTTACTGCTGTCCATCTCCGTACTCTCTCCCTTTCTCCTCCTCCTCCTCCTCCTCCTCCTCTTCCCCGTCAAGTGGCACATTTTTAGTACCCGAACAAGCTGCCGTCCTCCTAACGCCGTCAGTTCGTCTGGTCTTTGGATCACAGGAAGACGTTGAAGATTTTTGGCTGTGCTTTTTGTCGATTTTTTGGCACCTGTTGATGTTGTGACGCTTCTGTGACCCTTCCTCCCTTCCTTTCTGCCCTGCGTGGTACGAAGGAGACACAGAGAGAAAGAAAGAGAGAGAGTGTGAGTGTGAGTGAGTGAGTGAGTGAGTGAGTGAGTGAGTGAGAGAGAGAGAGAGAGAGAGAGAGAGAGAGAGAGAGAGAGAGAGAGAGAGAGAGAGAGAGAGAGTTGGGAAAGGGAATGAAAGATCTCTCTCTCTCTCTCTCTCTCTCTCTCTCTCTCTCTCTCTCTCTCTCTCTCTCTCTCTCTCGCTGTCGCAGATTAGTGTACCATAACTGCTTCGTCCCGTATCATATTACTAAGATACGAAGTTCAGGTGACTCCACGTGTACACACTCTTCCCTCAATCCACTGGCGCCACCACCGTGAGTGTGTGTGTGTGTGTGTGTGTGTGTGTGTGTGTGTGTGTGTGTGTGTGTGTACAAGTATCGCCTTAGAAGAAATGGATAAATGGAGAGACGCTATTGATATCAGATGAGCACAGAGTAAATTCCTGGTGATGGAGTGTAAAGATGGATTCTTGAGACAGCTTGTTGACAGCTTAAATACGAGCTGTTACTTTTTTTTCCGTCTTACTCTCTCACTCTTTTATTTCTCTCTTTCTCTCTCTCTCTTATCGTCCTCCTGCTCGTTTTTTGCTTTTGTTTTTTTTATACACGCCATGAGAAATAAATCTGCCACGACAGGAATAGACTTCAGTGAAAAGACTTGCGCGTGTCACTCTTAAAAGGAAATACAAGCGAAAATTGCAAATACCAAGATAATCTTATACTCCGAAGATATATATATTTTTTTATTATTTTCTGATAGTCCTTTATTGAATGTGTCCAACGATAAGGAACACCAGAAAGCGAGTATATCTATTTACCTTTGGACAGAGTATAGGCATATACATTTCATACAGGAACTGCCACGTGTAGGCCTGGTGACTTTTTGCACCTTCTCTTACCTTCCTATGTTACGAAATTGGTGCTTTTCATAATGAGCTCATGTATCGCGACGCTCCTAAACATTTATACCCTCACCACATAAACAATACACAGACGACGCAGATTAACTTTACATTCTTTCACTGATTTTTGTGGTATGGATTTGTTTTGATGCTTTTGTATATCTATTTACCTTTGGATAGAGTGAAGGATGAGAAGCTTCAACATTTCGCGGGTTAAAACAGTAGATGAAAGAGACAGCACCGTGTGTGTTAAGCCTAGCGCAGTGAATCGAATAGGCGAGACATTGTAATACTTATCTTGGTCTGATGAAGCGGCAATGCATACTTAATTTGGCGCTGAGAACGTAATAGAAGCAGCAGTGTATAGTTAGACAAGATTTTTATTCATCTCAGAACTACCGGTGGGCATACTGATCAAAGGCAAACAGGCTATACAGAATTGCAACAGCGAATGACAGATCGGCAATGAGAGTTGATGAGACGAGTAGCATCTAAGGTCCTAACTTCACATTGCTTAACATTACCTTACGTACCTTAATCCCAAATATAGAAGGTCTTACCCATATATAGAGATAGACAAGGTCCCTCTGTAAGCTCGGCCGTGGAGTGAGTGATGCAAAACACAAAAACAAGAAAGGTTACGTAGTTGGTTCATAGTTTTCTCGCCTTTTGGAGCTTAATGAGAAAGGAGATTGGAAGGTAGCGGTATTCTTTTCTGCCACAGCTCGGGTGACGTGAAGAACTAGAGACGAGGGAAAGCTTGGCGCCATGCAAAAAGTAACATGTTGTCATCTGGAAGGTCATGTTCAGCCGACAGACAGAAAGTGGGGTTCTTTTTGCCGCTGAAGGCCGCAAAGTTTTCTCTGCGTCGTCCAGAATGAAGAGAAAGTCCAGCAAAACCAAACCTTTATGTAAGTGTTTGGCGAAATGTTATGAAGTTTGTGTGTGTCGGAGGCTTTTGCTGATTCTTTTTATTGATTCTTTACTTTGAGCAGTGTAACTTTTCGTCAACACATTTGCTGCAGATTCCTTTTTGCAGTGCTTCTTTCTAACTAAAACCACAAACATACGATAGAAATAAAATGGATCACACATCACTGCACGACAATCATGACGTCCCGATATCAATATGTATGTAATAGTTTCCGTCCTTCAAACCTTGAATTGAAAGAACGACCTGACAAGTTTACCAGTATCGATTCTTCCCATTTCGTTGATTCATGACTTAAAAAAAACACACATAAATGACAAATAAGGTGCATCACATTCCATGACAAACGCTACAGTTATTAGTGTTCGGCATTAAGTGGTAATGGCCTTACCACACGAAGAGTGAAGGAACTACCCAGCAAAAACAGGTGGAGGGAAAAGAACAAAGAGGAAGGCTAACTGATAAAGATTTCCGCCTGACTGTCGCACGCTGCCGGCATATCTAAACCAGACAGCGCCGAGACCCTCACTAAGTTTCACATGAAATGACCAAAGCTTCATTGAGGAGAGCAAAACCTCAACGATAAAGCAGGCAATTTACTCTCTCTCTCTCTCTCTCTCTCTCTCTCTCTCTCTCTCTCTCTCTCTCTCTCTGCAGTGGTGAAAGGCTGAAGTCTAAAAAGCATTTTTCAAGAGGAGTAAAAGATTGATAACCCAAAAACCTCGTTAAATGCATAAACAAACACGTGAGAAAGAGAAATACTGGTGGATAGACAGACAGACAGACAGACAGACAGACAGACAGACAGATAGATATATAGACGAATAATCAGAAATCAATAAGACTTAAAAAATAGAGAGTCATTACAAGTATAAAAATGAACTGAAGGTGGGAATTCTCTCTCTCTCTCTCTCTCTCTCTCTCTCTCTCTCTCTCTCTCTCTCTCTCTCTCTCTCTCTCTCTCTCTCTCTCTCTCGCGGTGGGAACGAAAACATGTAGGCGATGAAAAACAAAATTTTATGGTAAGAGAAAAGAATATTATTGAAAGAAATAAAGGCACAAACAAGTAAGAGAGAGAGAGAGAGAGAGAGAGAGAGAGAGAGAGAGAGATGGACGATGATGTAGAAGATAGGAATATAAGAACACATTAGAATCCAAAGCAAGAGAACGAAAAGGGAGAAACTAAACATATAGATGAAGTGAAAGAGAAAGAGTTGAAAGAAGAGAGAGAGAGAGAGAGAGAGAGAGAGAGAGAGAGAGAGAGGTTAGCTAATGTAAAAGCAGAAGAATTAAGGGGAAAAAGAAGAGAGAAGACGTGGGACCGAACTCAGGAGGAAAAAGGTGAGGGAAATCAGACGAGAGGAAGGGAGGGTGGTGATGGTGTTAATGGTGATGGTAGTGGTGGTAGTGGTGGTGGGAGTGGTGGTGGTAGTGGTGGTGGTAATACACGTACAACCCTTGCTTGAAACATTTTGTGAGAATATTCATGTTCTTTTGGTTCACATGCTGAGTCATGTGAAGATTAAGTATTTGGAAAGCCCAGGGCGACTTCACACACACACACACACACACACACACACGCCCGGTAGCTCAATAGTTAGAGCGCTGGCTTCACAAGCCAGAGGACCGGGGTTCGATTCCCCGGCCGGGTGGAGATATTTGGGTGTGTCTCCTTTCACGTGTAGCCCCTGTTCACCTAGCAGTGAGTAGGTACGGGATGTAAATCGAGGAGTTGTGACCTTGTTGTCCCGGTGTGTGGTGTGTGCCTGGTCTCAGGCCTATCCGAAGATCGGAAATAATGAGCTCTGAGCTCGTTCCGTAGGGTAACGTCTGGCTGTCTCGTCAGAGACTGCAGCAGATCAAACAGTGAAACACACACACACACACACACACACACACACACACACACACACACACACACACACACACACACACACACACACACACGCAGATGGTCACAGATACGAGAGAATTTTGGATTGTAACCTCATCAGCATATAACAGATGACTTCATAATCATTAATTCAGCAGATCTAGCCATCCAAATTCTCTCTCTCTCTCTCTCTCTCTCTCTCTCTCTCTCTATATATATATATATATATATATATATATATATATATATATATATATATATATATATATATATATATATATATATATATATATATATCTTATGTATTCTCCCTCATAACATATAAATTAAATCAAGATCTCACGCGTTACAAGCTGCTCAGTACCACCTCATAACTCACTCATGCTTCCTATGACTTCAGATCCCTTGCACCTCATCACCCCAGCGCATCATCCATCCTACTCCCTTCTAACTCTAATTTCTACCACATTTCCCGTCCTCCTTCCTGCTTCCCCCGCCGTGACCGAAATGAGCGGTATAAAGACTGGACTCAACGCAGCAGTAGACACAAACCCTCATCTCAGGTGTTGTTGCTACGCCCGCTTCGCCACGCAGCTGAGTCCCCTCTCCCTTGTCCCCAGCTCCCTCTTGTTCCTTCTCCCGCCTCGCAGCCACCACCACACTCCCTACGCCCGTGCACAGCTGTGGGGAGTGACGTAGAGGGTCACGGTGGGAAGGTCACTCCGACACGAGCCTTCTCTACAGGATGAAATACGAGGCTGTTTTTGTATCGGCAGGAGAAAATAGATCGTTGTCTATTGAGGGAAGTCTGACGTGTGCCGTGGTGTTATTACTTGCCTTAGAGAGAGAGAGAGAGAGAGAGAGAGAGAGAGAGAGAGAGAGAGAGAGAGAGAGGCAGTCACACAGCTAAAGCAAGTCTGGGTTGGTTGGGGGTGTGGCTCATCAGGCTTTGAGTGCACGTGTCTTTCACTTTCCTCAGGTGTTGGTTCAATGTGCTTGGCTGAGATCAATATTACTGCGTTGCTGAGAGAGAGAGAGAGAGAGAGAGAGAGAGAGAGAGAGAGAGAGAGAGAGAGAGAGAGAGAGAGATTAGAAGGTGAGGAGAGGGAGAGGGATGGACGTGATGTAGCAGAAAGTAGGAGAGTAGTTTAGAAAGGGCCTCGTGGTAAATATGATGCGATGCGTTGATGCTTTGGTGGAATCCAACACGTGGGTCTCCTACGATACGGTAGAGAGAGAGAGAGAGCCTTCTACGCATGTAATATTTCCGTGTTCCGTAATATACGTATGCGTAGTAGTTTCTTGTCTCACAGATGTCGACCGTCTGAATATGTTTGCGTTACTTCCGCCAGAACTCGTCCGCCGCGTGAGTGTGAGGTGATGATTCACACCAGTACGTGGAACAGATGCGTCGCGCTGTGAGGAGCCCTGCTGGTGTCCACGGACTTACCAGCGACACACTTCTCAACTCGCTGCGCTGAGGGGGATGTGACCCTAAATCCTGTTACTCAAGTAGTATCATATTAGCTTTCGCTCATGCTTGCAACACACAGGTTACACACACTATTCTTTCTCTCTCCCTTTCCCCTCTCTCTCTCTCTCTCTCTCTCTCTCTCTCTCTCTCTCTCTCTCTCTCTCTCTCTCTCTCTCTCTCTCTTCTTTCTCTTTCTCTCTCTCTCTCTCTCTCTCTCTCTCTCTCTCTCTCTCTCTCTCTCTCTCTCTCTCTCTCTCTCTCTCTCTCTCTCTCTCTCTCTCTCTCTCTCTCTCTCTCTCTCTCTCTCTCTCTCTCTCTCTCTCTCTCTCCGGATCTGAAAATCAACACTGAATTGATGCATCTTCCTTCGATCATTTACTTTCCTCTTCCTTTTCCGTGCAAGCTGCAGCCCTTCAAGCTCCTTCCATAATTCATCAGACCCTTAAGCCTTCATCCTGTATTGCTGGAAGAGAGCGGGGGAAAAAAATTAAGAAGAAAAGAAACCCCCCGTTGACGCCTCATCCTCGTGTGAGCCGCGCTTGTTTTGCAGTGTTTGCTTGAGTCACCTTCACCAAATACGTCTTTCCATTTTTCCGTTCAGTGGGTTAACATTTTGGATTTCTCTTTTACTCCGCGGACTCCGGCTGGATGTTTGTGTAATAGCATCTTGAGGCTTTATTTGCTCACATCACAGCTGTTTCCAAGTCCCCTTGGGTTGGCTGTTGGCTGGCTGACTGGCTGGCTGGCTGACTGGCTGGCTTGCTGGCTGGCTGACTGGCTGGCCGGCTGGTGGCTGTTGCGAGCGGCGGTAACTTAACTGTGCAGCTGCGGCCACGGTCACCTCCACCCTCGGCTTTCTCCCCTCAGCCCGCCATTAGAAAGCGGCATCGGGAATCATGGCAGAAGTGTAACCTTTGAAGGACGCTTGGAGGGCGTCCCCATTACCGCCGCGCTGCGATTGTTACTCCGTGAACTGCCGAGAGAGAGAGAGAGAGAGAGAGAGAGAGAGAGAGAGAGAGAGAGAGATTTTAGATTGGGTGGTGGTGGTGAATATGGTAAAGCTAGTGATGGGTGTGTTTTTATGGTTTTAGAAGGTCTCTCTCTCTCTCTCTCTCTCTCTCTCTCTCTCTCTCTCTCTCTCTCTCTCTCTCTCTCTCTCTCTCTCTCTCTCTCTCTCTCTCTCTCTCTCTCTCTCTCTCTCTCTCTCTCTCTCTCACGAGTCGGGGATGAAGGCGGGTTCGTAGGTAATTGAATTAATGAGTGGCGGCAGGAGACGAAGTAGAAGCAGAGGAAAGAAGAGCCGGGATGAGGAGGAGGAGGAGGAGGAAGAAGAAGAAGAAGTCATGTCACGGAATATGTCGGTACAGTACAGTCACCGTAGCTCGGCCAGTCACCTCAGAAGTCACGGCCCCTATGTACCACAGCCTCCCTCAGACAGAGAGTACGCAGGTGGTAGCGTCTCTCGGAGGGGCTGACATGAGAGGCTTGTGGAGGCTGTAGTCGGGGAGAGATCGCGGTGGTCGGTGAATGGGCATGTGAAGGCCTCTCTCTACACGCTATCCACGCCCTCCCGCTATCTCCGCCATCCCTCGTGCCTGTCTATGCCTAAAGAACAGCCTATTGATGATGGGGGTGAAGTCAGAAAGAGAGAGGGAGAGAGAGAGTCAGTGTCGTTGTGCAATCTGCGGCGTCAACTCCGTCTCGTGATGACCTTGGGATCCGCAGCATAAACTCTCCCTTCCCTCATTCCTATCCCCCCTTCCCTCCTTCCCTCCTTCCCTCTCTCTCCTTCCTTTCTCCCTGACACCCTGACACTCACCCTGGCTCGCCTTCCCTATATATCTCTCGGTTAATTCACGGTCGTTGTCTTCCAGATAAAGTCACGACCTTCCCCAACCTTCCTCAATTCCTCTCTCGTCTCCTCCCTTCTTATTCTTCCTCGTTCGTTCTCGCCATTAGACTTCCCTCTTGTCAAACTGTCAAGGAATTCTTCTCTTCTTGCTTTCCCTCCTTTCCGCTCTCCCTCCTCCCATCCTCCATTCTTTATACATTCCTCTATCTCTCTTTTTCCCCCCTCTCCTTCCCTCGCCTCTCGTCCCACACACTCTTCTATTTCCTACTCGCTCTCTGAATCATGTAATGTGTTTGAGCATAGTATGAAGTTTAGTCCCGGTCCTTCCAAGTTCTTCAGGCAGCAGTTTAACCGGCCTCTCATCGCCCCCGCCCGACCAGTCTTGGTGTAAGGGGTGTAAAACTGCGCACTTATAGGCGTGTGTTCAGCCTTTCGAGATATTATCGTTATTATTATTGTTATTATCATTGGTAAGATGAGGTAGAGGGAGAGAAGAAAGAGAACGAGGGGGGTGGTAAAGGAAGAAGAGTGGGAGGAACGGTAAAACACTATGGTGATGGTAGAAATAGTAGTAGTAGTAGTAGTAGTAGTAGTAAATGTATTATTATTATTTGTAGTAGTAGTAGTTATAGTAGTAGGAAATGTAGTAGCGGCAGCAGCAGCAACAGCAGTAGTAGTAGTAGTAGTAGTAGTAGTAGTAGTAGCAGCAGTAGCAGATGCAGCAGTAGGAATATCAATAGCAGCAGCAGCAGAGCACTCCGTCACACTTTTCACAGCATATTCGACCTTTAAGCAGACAATTAGTCATTTCCCAGATCGTTTTCCTCGCTGTCGTGAAGAGTGTCTGGCAAACAAGGGGCGGCCATTCCTCGCCTGGGTAAGAGTTCCCTCACGTCCTATTATCTCTCAACCTGCCATTACTCCTCTCCCTGATGGCCACCATTATAACTAAGTAGTGTGCGGGAGACGAGAGATGACGTGTTTAGCTGCTAACTCCAATTTTCTCTTCTTTCAGGTACGTTTGTTCACAGAAAAAGGTAAAGACGTGGAACCTAATGGATACTTCACATACACACACACGCACACACACGTCAAAATACACTGACATCCCCGGCCATCATGTGAGCCTCGCCGCATCACGGGTAAGGTAAGGTTTGGCCCCCCGCAGGTTTCAGCCTCCTCTGCCTCTCCCAGAATGTTGTTATTGTCAAATATAGTGATGATAGCTTGCGTCACCTCCCTCGACACCACCTCATCGTGTGTTTTTACTTCCTATATCTTTCCTGGTTGTGAAAATAGATGGTCTTCGTTAAATAAGGAGTCAAAAGCAGTATGTTATAGGATAATTGTTGAGTGGTTTTTGTTTCTTCATGGTGCGAGTGACTTGAGTTATGTGTGACGCCTTCGGTTCCTTAAAAGTTCATATCCTTGAAGAAAGAAAAGAAGAAAAAGGAGTCGTAACAATTTTCAAGACACCAAGAGACGATCAGTTAATATCTACTGCTGTTTTTAGTCCTCCTCACCTTCTTCTTGTGTCTTGTTGCTTTTTGCTCTTCTTCCTCCTCCTCCTCCTCCTCCTCCTCCTCCTCCTGCCCCTGCGAATGTTACCACAGCTTTTCGTCCTCCTCCTCCTCTTCTTACGACCTTTTACACTCCCTCCACTTTCCCTCCGTCTACTCATCCGCTATTTTGTCTTCCACACTTCCTCTCACTTTTCCACGTGTAAATATACAAAAGGGTAATGTACTTTAGTTCGTTTTCATCCAAGCCGTTAGGTAAGAGTTAACCTTGTCATCCCCTCTCCCCCGTCTCTCTCTCTCTCTCTCTCTCTCTCTCTCTCTCTCTCTCTCTCTCGCGGGTTGCATGGTGGGCGGAGGAGGTGAAGCGGTACACCCACGCCCACCCCAGTTAAGGAAGTGAGTGGCGCGGCGTGGCTAGGCGTCGAGGGGCGTCCCAGATGTGCGGCCCGAGCCTGTGTGGACCCTATGAATGAAAGGAGCGGATCGGGACTCACCCTTTTAATACATTGACCTTGAAAATGTTCGCACATCTGCCTTCCGCGTGTCCTCTCCGTGTGTGTGTGTGTGTGTGTGTGTGTGTGTGTGTGTGTGTGTGTGTGTGTGTGTGTGTGTGTTGACTGTATGACAACAGATGTTTCTTCATTGCTTATTCCTTCTGCTCTTTTTTTTCTCTCTCTTTCTTTCTCTTTATAGATTTCCTGCTCTACATTTCCTCCCCCTTCTTTTTCTTCCGTTTCTATCTCCTCGTCTCCTTCCTTCCTCTCTCTCTCTCTCTCTGTCAGATATCACACTGCCGCAAACAAGTCTACTGCTGCTGCTTCTTCTTTTGTGTTCCTCACCCTCCTCCTCCTCCTCCTCGCAGCGGTGCTTCCACACGAGAAAGCTGGCCTGTCTAGTGGTCTACAATTCACTTCTCAGCAAGTTCGCAATAACAGTGTAGCAATTTGAGGAAAGGGCCAGAGAAAGAGAACAGACAAGTGTGTGTGTGTGTGTGTGTGTGTGTGTGTGTGTGTGTGTGCAGCTGGATAGGAGGAATTTCACGTATATATGAGAGATGACATGAAAGGAAGAATAATGAAACGGGGAAAGGAAAGGAAGGAAGGAGGGAGACTGGGAAGGAGGGTTTCTACGTATATTTACAGCTTAGGGTTATCAAGTCTTACTGGGTGAGTGGGCGGGGCAGCTGTGGGGCTTGGGGAGGGATGCTGCGAGTGGCTGGCTGGCTGGCTGGCTAGCTAGGTGGCTGGGTGGCTGGCTGGCTTGGATGTGAGTCGCTGATGCCACAAACCCCCTTCACACCTGAGTCTCTTCGTGTTTTTTTTTCTTTCATGGGCAGGTGTACAGACCACGTGTGAGCGTGTCTCTCTCTCTCTCTCTCTCTCTCTCTCTCTCTCTCTCTCTCTCTCTCTCTCTCTCTCTCTCTCTCTCTCTCTCTCTCTCTCTCTCTCTCTCTCTCTCTCTCTCTCTCTCTCTCTGTGTGTGTGTGTGTGTGTGTGTGTGTTTGCGTCCACGTAGTGCGTATATACATCCACATACATGCATACATATTCACAGACAGACACTCGCATAGATACAGGCAGACATATATAGACAGGCGAAATAACTTCCGCCTCGCGTTATTAGTGTAAGTTTGAGGTGCAGGTGTTTGATAGAGCAGCTGCTGCCCTCCCCGCCGGCCAGCGTCTAAGTAATTACAAGGCCACAGGATAGGGCTACACTCTCCTTCCTTCCTCTCCATTTACCTATTTTCTTTCTTATCTTTTCCCTCTTCCTCTCCTTTCCTGCCCCCCCTTCTTTCTTTCTCTATCCAGCTCCTCCATTTCCTGCGGATTCAAAGCTTGTGGTTGCTTCAGTAGATCGCGTCTGGGAAATGTAAATTCTTCAGTAAACTCAGACATTTCCGCAGTGAGTGCTGTCTGGGGATCCTGAAGTGCAGAGTGTTGTGGTGCCGCCAGCCGGGCAGGGCCAAGCTTTCCGGGCCACCCTTGCCTGCCTGCCTGACTTAGTTTGTCTCTGGCGGGGAGGTCAGGCGGGCAGCAAGGGCGGGGCTGGCAAGAAGGGATGGCAGAGCGCGAAAGAAGGAAGGAGGGAGGGAGTGAGGGTTCAAGGGGTTGAGGGTGTGTTACATAAAGTACAGCGTAGTTAGTTGTGTAGTGCGCATTGCATCGTGGGTCACAAACGCACAAGCATTCCTTTCTCTCTTTGTCTGGGAGCAAAAAAAAAGAGAAAAGAACACACGTGCATGACCGAATGACGCACCTACACCTACACACACACACACACACACACACACACACACACACACACACACACACACACACACACACACACACACACACACACACACACACACACACACACACACACAGTTATGAGAGGAAACACATGGACTGAAGGCACTGCAAAAAAAGGGTTAGTAATGACAGTTATCTTGTGGAGGGGCAGCACACCTTCTGGCCTTGGGCGCCCTCTTCATGCTGCCCAGACGCGCCCTTGCACCCTTACACCCTGTCACCCTCGCATCGTGCAACCCGCTACCGCCACAATAACCCTGGAATGTTTGGCCGCCGTCGGAGAGGCAGTGGCGTGTTCCAAGGGTGCGCGGTGGTCGCCCCAGGAGCTGAATGAACAAGGTCCCGTAAAAAGAAACTGCTATGAAAGTTTTATAACGTTTCACCTCTCTCTCTCTCTCTCTCTCTCTCTCTCTCTCTCTCTCTCTCTCTCTCTCTCTCTCTCTCTCTCTCTCTCTCTCTCTCTCTCTCTCTCTCTCTCTCTCTCTCTCTCTCTCTCTCTCTCTCTCTCTCTCTCACTGTCTTTCTTGCCTACTGTTGTTTTGAATTTCATAATTTTTTTCTCACCATTCTCGTCCGCGTCTTCCTGATATGGGTTTGTTTTATACATCATTCTTAGTTACGTATCGCTGTCTTCATCACTGTCCTCCTCCTCCTCCTCCTCCTCCTCCTCCTCCTCCTCCTCCTCCTCCTCCTCCTCCTCCTCCTCCTCCCAACTCCTTCCAAGTTCTCCTCCGCTACTCAGGGACTTGGGAAATGCCGGACTGTACAGAAGTAGGTCAGGAGAGGCCGGGGACCGCTTCTGGCACTTCCCAGAACCTGCCGCAGCCGCCGCCACCACCACCACCACCACCACCACCACCGCCTCGCCACCACACCACTCTAGTGTTGTCTCCCTCTGCTGCTGCCGCCATTACGTCTACATATACTTCGTTGCTTCTTTCTCTTCTTTTCCTCCTCTCCCTCCTTTGTTTCGTCTTCCTTTGTTTTCAATTCTTCCTCCTTTTTCCTTATTCTGCATCTCCGTTTTCCTCCTCCTCCGGCGTTGCCACTGTCGCCGCCTCCGTCACCACCACCACCACCACCACTGCCATCACCTTAAGTTATTTCCTGCCGGGTTTTCCCTGATGGTTCCCGTTCGTTGTGTGACGCGTGTCTCCCACCGTTTCCTTTCTGTTGCTCAAGTGTTACGCCAAAAGAAAACACATTGCTGGAATTATTCATCATCATTCCTCGCTATTTCCGTGAAGTTTCAAATAATAACATGCCTTTCGTTTTATATATGTGCTATTTTATCGTGGATCATTTCTCTCCTGGCCAGACAAGCTGCCCTAGGTGGTCGTAAAAGATGTACACGTGTTATTGCTACTCGCAGGTGTTCAGATGGTTATCGTAAGCTCTTTAATCTCAAGTATCAATTCAGTGGCGGAAGGAAATGATCCGAGGTGTAAAAGCAATATCGTAACTCCAATCGATGCTTCCACTTCTTGTGTTTGGAATATTTGTTAAGCTTCCTGGAAAGAGACTCGTGTATACGTCATGTGCGTGTACAGCGAGGCGAGGTAAGCAGCAAGTTTGAAAGCTAGAGGAGCCAAATGGGAAAAGAATCGCAAAGTAACCTTGTATGGGGAAAGCTTCTTCAAGTATCGCTTTCCTGTATGACGCTTTTCTTTCGTTCAACCTTCCTTACCTTGACTCCAATCACCACAGGAAACAGGAAGGACTCACCAACTAATGAACACTGCGAAAATAAAAGCAAAGCGAAATGTGCAAGCGAATTACGGGAAACAATTTTAACTGTTTAACTCTTTCGCATTGGAAAAAATTCAACACATATTTCGAGAGTCACGTAATAAGTGAAGAAAAGAGAAGTGGTAATGAAAGTCTGCGTGGAAAGGTCGTAGAGGACACAGAGTTGCCCCTTGCCCACCAATCCTCCGTCTTACTCACTACCAAGAAGACATAATTACTCCCAGATTTGCTCCACCGCAGCCCACAATCGTGTTATCAAAGTGTCCGTGCTCACACCCTCCCCTTTACCTCTCAGCCTCTCCCACACTCTCCCTTGCCTCTCCCTCGGCTCTCCTTTGCCTCTCACGTTCTTCCTGCACCGCCTGTCACCACACACCTCTCACTGCCTCCTCCTCGCCGTCACTGTGCGCCTCTCACCATTTTTCTCTTCCAGTCCGTCTCCTTTCAGTTCCTCTTCTCGCTGTCTTCCTCTCCCTGCGCCTCCTCTTAGTCGCAGTCTCTCCAATTCTCTTTTACTTCATTTTCCGTCACTTCCCTCTAATTTCCTTTCATCACAAGTATTATTTAATTATCCTTCTTTCCATATCTCTCTCTCTCTCTCTCTCTCTCTCTCTCTCTCTCTCTCTCTCTCTCTCTCTCTCTCTCTCTCTCTCTCTCTCTCTCTCTTCTCTCTCTCTCTCTCTCTCTCTCTTTACTCTCCAATAACAACCTCTTCTTCCCTCCACCTCTTCCACCACCTCCACCTCCCTCCACTGTTCCTGAACCTCTTCCTGGACCGCTATCACCACTAACCACCTCTCCTCTGTTCCCCTCGCCTTGCCTCGCCTTGCCTCGCCCTTCGCCAGGTAAACACACGCGGCCAACTCATAAATAATCCGGGAACACCTGTTGTCTCTCGTTCAAGGTGATCGCTTTGCCCTCAGCTCGGCTCACATGTTTCCCGTGACGCCAACATCCGGGAAGGGGAGGCGTGCATGGATGGATGGATGGCTGGACGGATGGTTAGAGGAGTGGTTACGTTAGAGCAGGAAGGGGAGGATTGATGGATGGATGGTTGGTTGGTTGGGTTAGAATGTCGAATGGATGGACGGTAAAGGGACGGAACTGATTGATTGATAGAGACGCAAGACTGAATGGCGCTGGTCTGGTTTGGTGATGGTTTGTTTAGATATGCACGTGCGTTGATACGGTTGCAGAGAGAGAGAGAGAGAGAGAGAATATTTGGACATTAGTAAGTCACCTCTAGAAAATTAAAGAAACTGATAAAATTGTCGTTAGAATATTTCTTCAATGCAATTTACTTGTTTGAATTACCTAACACAAGAGAGAGAGAGAGAGAGAGAGAGAGAGAGAGAGAGATCCATCATTCGACCGACACCATTGCTAATGAACATACATAATACAGAAATACCTGTTGCCTCCACTCCTCCAATTCTGGTTTAATCTATTCCTCCATCCCTCCTTACCTTTCTCCTCCTCCTTTCTCCTCTCTTTCTCTACCTTTGTTATCTCATTCCATCCCCTTCCCATGATTTCTTATCCTTTCCTCACACATACCCTCCTCCTCATCATCATCCTCATCCTCTTCCTCCTCCTCCTCCTCCTCCTCCTCCTCCTCTTCCAGGCTTTCTAAGGCCCAAACTCCTCAACGCTAATGAGGATGACAGTTTCGGTCAATTAGTCTCGTGTGTGTATGTGTGGGTGGGGAGTGGGAAGCGTCCTGGCCAGCAACACGTTGGGTGGCTGGCTGGCTGGCTGGCTGGCTTGCGTGTGGTGGCTGAGCTAGTGTTACTCGTACTACTGCTGTGTGTCTTTTGCCTTTTCTGTTCTGTTGCTTCTGATACTTTTTTTCTCCCTCTCTCAGTGTTGTGAAGATGAGTCAACGCCTGCAGAACGTGTATAAGAGTATGGTAGTGTGACGTGGCTGAGCTGGCTGGTTAGTAATTTGCGTAGATGGGTTAGTATGTACGACTGCTATTACTGGTGAGGAATGTCTGTCGCCCTTTCTGTTATGTCGTTTCTGTTACTTTTCCCTCGCTCAGTGTCACGTCACGAGGATGAGTCAACGTTTGCAAAACGCATACAGAAATAAAATGACGAGACTTGTTGTTAAATGCCATCCACCAAATTAACTTTTGACTTTAATTAATCCGATGGGGTCACTTCGTAATAAAAATTTAGGAGTGAAAGCATTACGAATTTATGAGTGAAAAAGGCTCAACCGTTAGTGATATTAATGTTAACAAGGTGAATAGCGTTACAGTGAGTGAGTCTAATGCGGGGCTGTTAGCTACGTGATGGCGCAGTGGCTTGCTTCTCTGCTAGTTCATAGGGTTAAGGGGTTCGAATGCTGCCCTTGTTGATTCATTTCATGCATGGAGTTTACCGGTGTGGAAAGTTCTATTTAGCTTACTGCTAGGCGGGTTCATAGGATACGTGAGCTAGAATCTTGCCCCTTGCTGAGTCCTCTAATGCCTCACGTGTCCGGGTGTCGAAGATTCCTTGGTAACTCGTGCAAGAAACCTACTCGAAAAAAGATAAATAAATAAAAGAGAATTCCATAGACGTGTCACGCAAAAGATAGGGGAAAAAATGTTAATAATGACTATCACTTTTACACGACCTCTATATGATAAAATAGATAATGGTTCTATAGTGATTTTCTTGTATTCCTGTTCTATTTCCCAACACCTGATTAGCGCAAACAAAAGATAATACTATTGACTTTGTTTGGTGAGATCGCACTGTATAATTATGACGAAGGTTAGGTCCCATTTCTGCCTGGCGTTTCCTTCCTGTATTTAATTTTCCTACATTCTGTGAGCGGCCGCGTCTCCCACAGCACGAGACCAACTCCGCGGTGAACTGCCATGAACTGCCGCCAACTGCCCCATTGCAACACTCTCGGATATGACGCATGGAGCACTGAATGTTAAAATAATAAGAAATACGATACATTTCTTCTTTCTTTTTGTTCCAGCCTTTCTAAAATGGTGAAATACTGCAGTGGTGTTGTAGAAGCACCAATGATTTGCCTGCCACGTTTTGCAATGAATAACAACAAAACAAACAACACTGAAATTAATGCCACTTATATCCTTCGTATCCTCGTTTTCGTTATCTCTCATCTCTCATCTCTCTCTCTCTCTCTCTCTCTCTCTCTCTCTCTCTCTCTCTCTCTCTCTCTCTCTCTCTCTCTCTCTCTCTCTCTCTCTCTCTCTCTCTCTCTCTCTCTTTACGTAACCTCTATATTTCAGCTCATCCTTTCCTATCTCTCCTTTTCCATCTTAAGACAGGACGTGACTTAACAGCGACTGAGGCTTTGTTTTTAACGCTATCCTCCTCCTCCTCCTCCTCCTCCTCCTCCTCCTCCTCCTCCTCCTCCTCCTCCTCCTCCTCCTCGTCTTTCTCCTTGTCCTTTGTCTCAGCGAACAGTTAACTCCATCTCGTTAATAAGACCTGAATTCTTCCTTACTCTCCATTGTTCCGTCCCACGCGTCACGATCTCGCCAGCTTCGTGTCCTGCCTGGCGAGGGAATGCAAGGGAAGGGAGGCGAGGCAGGGAAGGGAAGGAAAGGGAGGAGTAAGATAAGGCAGAGGTGGCAGGGGACGGTAGGATAAGGCACTGCTTTCTCTTTCTCTCCTTACTAAATGTGGCCTCTATTTTTTTTTTTTTTTTCATTTCTTTTCTTTTTTCTTTTTTTTTTCTTTTTATCCATTTTCTTCTTTTATTTTTTTTCTTTGTCTACATTTGCCATTTGTATCTCTCGACCACTCCTTTTCTCTCTCTCTCTCTCTCTCTCTCTCTCTCTCTCTCTCTCTCTCTCTCTCTCTCTCTCTCTCTCTCTCTCTCTCTCTCTCTCTCTCTCTCTGTTTTCCCTTTTACTGCTTCAAATTATTTTTTTTTTATCTTTTCTTCCGTTTATATTTTCTCTTATTATTCTTTTTCGTTTTATTTGCACGTTTTTTTCTTTGCAGCTTTATTTTTATTCTCTAGTTTTCACCACTTTCACATTTTTCTATCTTGTTTCATCACATTCGTATCTTCTTTCGTGTCATTCCCCAGCCAGTTACATAAATTCTTGACTGATCATTCCACCAGCCTTTCACATTGTCCTTGCCTCTCATCAAGCTGTCTCTCGTTCATTTTTCATCTTTCTTTCTCGCGCATCCTCCCAGTAACAATTTCCTGTGCCACTCAGCCCTCCATCTTTCCTCCGATCTGGCCAAATGGCTCCCAGCGGCACAGTACATTTGGGTAAGCAGGCTGCACCAGTGATATGCTTCAGTTTCTCTTGTCTGTGTTTTTTCTCCCTTGTCTGGGCGTGCAAAATGTTTTCTTCATGGTGTGTGTGTGTGTGTGTGTGTGTGTGTGTGTGTGTGTGTGTGTGTGTGTGTGTGTGTGAGTGTGAGAGAGAGAGAGAGAGAGAGAGAGAGAGAGAGAGAGAGAGAGAGAGAGAGAGAGAGAGAGAGAGAGAGACTAAAGCACGGAAAAGTTTTCGAGGAGACTGTTGATGCCTTGTACGATAATGATAGTAGTAGTAGTAGTAGTAGTAGTAGTAGTAGTAGTAGTAGTAGTAGTAGTAGTAGTAGTAATGATGGTGATAACAACAACAACAGTATAAAAAGCATTGGAAATAACAAACACCACGAATAGCAACACAAACGAGGTAAACATCAAGAAAAGCAACGCCCGAATGAGTCTGTGTCCTTGTCCTTGTGTTAGGGCAGGACGGGTCACCTCTAGACCAAGATGACGTACTTATCTGGGCTTGGCTTCCTCTCTCCCTCTCACACCCTCTCACCCTCTCACTCTCTCTCTCCGTCTCACAAGCTTTTCTTTCTTCTGAAGCATCACTGACCACATACTAATAGAGCGACACTCCACACCCTCTCGCTGCCTCGTTATTCATTCATTGCATCTCCACTCCGCCTCACGGGAAGTGCCAAGTGGTCTGTCTGCGTCCTCGTAACGTGAGAGTGAATGTTAAGTGCGATGGTTTCAAAACGCTTGAGTATTTTATTGCGTTGTTGATCAGTCTTCGTTAGTTTGGTTGTCTTTATCATTTTTTTCAAGCTATTTTTTTTCTTTTGTTAATTGTTTCTTTTTTCATCTTTTTTTTTTTAGTATTCATTGTAAACTTCCCAGAATATCGTTTCCACACTCCAGAATTCATCAAGTCATTTTTCGTGTTGCAAATTGTATAGGATAAAGTTCCGTTCGTTAGCTTGGGTTAGGTTACATTAGTATAAACTAAATTCATTACTGCAGCGAAAATTTACACAAACCGCCGTGGTACAGTGGAACCATGCGTGCTTTGGGGTACGGGTTCGAATCCTGTCCACGGCCCGAGTGTTGGTAGGGCTTCCTCACTCGGGTTAAGGGTTTCCTAGCGGGTGGGTTTCGAGATAGGAGGTATCCCAAAAAGTGTCCTCTTTAGCCCATTCATTTCCGTGAAAAGCCCACATGGTATAAATAAAAATAAATAAAAAACGTAATTCCGTCATGTTTCTGAGGCATTCTTCATACTAGTATTATGTGTAGTGGTTCTCGTAGTGGTGGCGGTGGTGGTGGTGGTGGTGGTAAAGTAGTGATGGTGTTTCCTGCTTGTAGGAATGAAGCGGCGCCCACACGTGTCTTCCTCCAGCCGTGACACCGTTTTCCTCCACTAACCCACTTCTTTCCGCTCTGGGGTGTGGCGTAATGATACTTTTAGACAACTTTTAGACAGCTTTTCCACACCTCGGGGCGACATAAAAGCCTCATACTTTTTAAACTCCACTTGTCTATTGTCATCTGCGCAGGATTCTCAGCCCCAGATGCAGGATATTGAACATACTAGTACCAATTGGAGCACTTTTCCTTCCGTAAACACAAATGTAAATAGGTATTGTCTTTCAGTCAGTAGTCAAGTAACGTTGCACACTGACTTCCGCTGTGTTTAACATCTTTCCTCACCTTCTCGAGTGAATACCTACCAATTGTTAGGTTTGCAAAGAAATCAACCGAATATCAAAGAACTTAATACTGAAAGGAAACTCAGAGCAAAGTATACGCCAGGACAGAGAGTATGGCGCGTTGCCTCAATCTGATGGCCTAAAAATATATCGGTTCCCGGGTTTTGATAAGAATAAGCAAATTTGAGAGCTTAACAAGGAGACAACGCAAAACACAGTGCCAGACAGATAACTTACTGGCAATATTTAGCATCGTTCTTCAGTCTGCTGGGTTGAAAATCAGTCACTTATCGGGTTTAGTAAGGAAATCGCTAGTAAATCACAGGAGATAATGATGAAAGAGAACACAAAAGTCAGTGAGCGCGACTGGACACTTACAACCACTGTATTGACTTCCCCGTCCTTTGTGCTGAAAATTTATCCTGCGTCAGTTTAGGTTAGAAAATCGTGAGACACAAAAACGCAATGCAGATCAGAATACAAGTTCCTCAATGTCTGACGGCGACCGGGCAAAGAATCAAGAGACAAAAGACTTCCAGACGCGGAAAACACTAATTCCGGGTGACGCTTGAGATTGAAAACCCAGACTCATACCCGGACCAGAATTGAGAGAAAGACGTTCCCCAATAATCATCCACTGTAGCGGGGCGTGAAGGTGGTGCGCCGCCTATCCAGAGGGTCGGAGCTCCTCGGGTGTGGGTTCCGGGCATGACCCTTAGTGGCAGACTGCGAGGGGCGAAAGGAGACGAGCGAGAGAGGGAGAGGGTCCGGCAAGAGAGGTATAAATGTGGTCCCGTTATCAAGACTGCGTGTGTGTGTGAGAGAGAGAGAGAGAGAGAGAGAGAGAGAGAGAGAGAGAGAGAGAGAGAGAGAGAGAGAGAGAGAGAGAGAGAGAGAGAGAGAGAGAGGTTAGTAGGAAAATCTTGACTAATATCGTAGTTATCACCACCACCACCACCACCACGAGAGAGAGAGAGAGAGAGAGAGAAAGGTGTTGATGACTGTAGTAGGAACATCTTGACTAATCTCGCATTTGTATATATCGACACCACCACCACCACCACCACCACCACCACCACCACCACCACCACCACCACCACCACCACGAGCGCGCTTCCTACCGTTCCACATTACATACAGCGTCTAGTGTGATGTGGTCTGGTGTGGCGTCTCTGGGTCGTCTTGTGTTGAGAGTTGTGTGTTCCATCAAATTGTCGGTGCAAGCGGGTGAGGTGAGCAGCTGCTGTTGTGTTGTCTGGTGCACATCCTGTTGGTGGCGCGCCTAAGAAAGTGGCGGGGGAGTTTAATGGAGCCATATCTGTTTGTTTGTTTTGTCTGTTAAACTTTTTTTTTTTTCATTAGCAAGTGTGTGTGTGTGTGTGTGTGTGTGTGTGTGTGTGTGTGTGTGTGTGTGTGTGTGTGTGTGTGTGTGTGTGGCGGGCTAATATAATCTTGTCATCTTTAGTCTGGTTTTGTTTCGTGTCTCTTTCCAGTGTTGTTTTGATAATGATGATGATGACGATGATGTTAATGATAATGGTAATAGAGGAGGAGAAGGAGGAGGAGGAGGAGGAGGAGAGGAGGAACAGGAGGAAGGAAAGGAAGAAGGTAACAGTGATAGTAACATTAGTAATAGTAGTAGTAGTAGTAGTAGTAGTAGTAGTAGTAGTAGTAGTAGAAGTTTCAATACAAAAAACGTCAAACTAAAAAGAGGAAACAATAAATCAGAATTCCATATACAAATAATAATCATAAGGAAAAAAAAAAAAGGACCAGCCATTAAAACACGGACAGTTCTTACTCCTCTCCCGTTATTTGTTTTTGTTCGTAATTGACTTTATAATTTTTCATCATTATGGACAACCGCTTGATTGAGACGCCTCCACGAAACACAGTCTTCCCAGCTCTCCCCCTTTCTGCCTGGCTCACGTCTCTCTGTTCGTCACTTATGCGTTTCTCAACATGCACACTCTTCCCAGTTATGGTTGAAAATAGGCGGCATCTCTCCTGTCGTCTGATAACAAATTGCCTCTAGCCTTTCCTACCGTCATTATCGTTAGTTATCTTCTCCTAATATCCCTTTCATCTTCTACCTAGGGAGAGGAACCAAAGCGGCATCAATTACTCTTGTCATTATGCGCTCCGGGAAAAAAAGATAAAATATGAAATATCCACTTTATCTTTAATTGCATATGTTTTTTCTTTTATTGCTCTGGTAAGACGTCCATCTCATCAGCGTTCAACACCTGCCACACAGCTGCTCCATCAATCATATTCCTACGTCATAAATCTCAGGTAGAAATCCCAACCTTTTCCTTCCAAGTTTGGTGAGCGACTCCAGCCTGCACTTCTCGTAGGCACAATCCCTGTTTTGTTTTGTTTTCTGATAAGATTTCCACCTCCAGTAATCAATATTTTTTTCTAATAATTCATATCATATACCATGAAATTCAACTACAAATCACATCGACTTCCTCAAAGAAATCCTTCAAAAATTCTTGACTTGCAGCATCTAACACAATTTATGTCCCTTCAATATCAACTCCTTTCTCGTCGTGGGTTCAAGACAGTCAGCATCTTTAAGAACCATGAAATTCAATTACAAATCACATCGACTTCCTCAAAAAAATCCTTCAAAAATTCCTGACTTGCAGCGTCTAACACAATTTATGTCCCTTTAATATCAACTCCTTTCTTCTCGTGGGTTCAAGATAGTCAGCATCTTTTAGAACATTCGCATCCCTACACCATGAATGTCACGCACAAATCTCATCCCCCTATTTCTGAGAATTCTCGTAGACAGTTTAAGTCTGAACACAATCTCAACCTTGTAAACAAAATGAAAGAAAGAAAGAAATATTCATCCTCTCTCCGCAGTTTCGATAACCAGCATCTTTTAAATCATCACCGTCGCTTGCTTTGCATTAGTTTGTGCACATGAATCTTGTCTTTTAGCTCTCGGGGATAGTTCAGTCGATCCCCGCGGCAACCACACACTCACCTTCAGGATGTCCTAGAGGATGAATAGGACTTCAATGCAGGACGTGTTGGCAGCGAGGGACAAGAACATAGACAGCAAAACATCATGTCTCGGTCTCGTCATGACAAGTTATAATGAAGAGTAAGCAAACGCACCTCATTATTTTCTTGTGTGCATGTAAGGCATCGTAAACCATGAGAAGCATTAAGGCGAGAGTAATGTGGAGTGGTGCTCAAGACTTATAAAGTGATAGACGACTACTACTACTACTACTACTACTACTACTACTACTACTACTACTACTACTACTACTACTACTACTACTACTACTACTACTACTTCTTCTTCTTCTTCTTCTTCTTGTACTACTACTACTACTACTACTACTACTACTACTACTACTACTACTACTACTACTACTACTACTACTACTACTACTACTATCCTTATTTATCATTACCATTACCATCAACGTCATTGCCATTATCTAAATGCACAAGTGCGTATTTCCTTATTATGGTAATGTGTGCTTTACATTATTCATGAAGTGTCAGTCGCTTATTGTAATTTTCCACTTTAGATATATCAGTATTATTATTTCCCTTCATCCTGTGTTTTGCGTGCCTTTTCCTCCACCACCACCACTACCTCCTCCTCCTCCTCCTCCTCCTCCTCCTCCTCCTCCTCCTCCTCCTCGATGCTGTTCTCTTGCCGTGGTTCCTTCTCGCTGTGTTCTTATCGAGTGTTGGAAGCTTGGCCATCAGTGCGCGAGGAACATTTGGGTCACAAGCTTGAGCCCAATGCAAAAATAAAACCAGTGGCTTTGAGATAAATGGTACCAGTAGTGTGTGTGTGTGTGTGCATGGGAGGGAGGGAGGGAGGAACGTAAGCTTTTCAGTCTCTTTGTCAGCACAATTACTCTGCTTTTAGTGCCCGCCGTGTTGTCTCCCTGGAGGTGTTCAGGTTTCCGGTGCGCATTTCTTCCCGGGCACGAGATAACAAGGGTAGGAAAGAAGGGAGAGGAAGTAACTGCGAGGTATTTGAAGGACAGAATGCGCAAGAATGTAATGGTTTATTCTACAGGAATATTTACAAAGTTGCAGTGATGAGTGAATTTCTTGTAATTTCAAAACTTCTGGAGTTCTGCCACTTTGCCGTAAGTAAAAAGTGGTATCGCCTCTGCCACATGAGGCCAATCCTGAGTCTGGCGCATTAATTTCTGTGTGAACATTCTGCCGGGCTGGTGTTGAGAATTATAATTAACTGCAAGTCATGCGTCGAATCTTATCAAATTCCTAAGGGAAAAAGCCTGCAAGAAATCATGAGAATCGCAAATGTGTTCATGCATTCAGTATCGGAATATGATTAATTCTGATACGTTATCGAGCCGACACTGCAGAGGTGCGATGCCCCCTCTCGCCGCTGTCTTTCATTAGATATTTTCTCAGATAGAGAAAGAATTCTAAATAGTCGTATTAGACTTAAGGCATCCGAATTTCGGAGTACTAAAAAGAAAAAAAAAAACATACATAAAATTTGAGTGTATGAAAAATACACTAATGCAAGCTTAGTTAAATCCAGCGCTACACTGCACATGTAGATTCAGAAACACTACATGCGTGGCGAGACAGTTGGCAGATTAAAGTTCGCCAGAATGAAGACTAAGGAATGGCCGATGTCTGCACACCTGAGCTAATGAGCCTCAAACAACGTGTTATGGTAAGCGGGCGTCCCTCAGGCCGGGGAGCGCGTCAGGCTGCTCAACACGCGGCTCAAGGCCCATCATCTTGTATTATATACTCCGATGATTTACTGTCACCCCTCAAGTCTGTTGTCCATGATCTTTTTCTCTTGTATGAAAATAGAATTTAACAAAAACTCTATATAACCTTCCTTCAAACTGCCTTCAATTAAGATTAATCAAAAGTGATGACTTTGTTATATTATCATATGAATGTTAGATGAATATTAAGAAAATTATCATGTAAAATTGAATTATTGCATTATGGCAAAACCTTTAGCAAATATAAGTAAATGGTTTGTCTGGTGTATTAATGTATTGATTTATTCATATCCAATCTTTTCTTTTATTCTCTCTCCTTGAATTAAGTTGTCAGTGAACCTAATTTACCGTTTGAAATATTACCCAGTGTTCAGTGCCTCGTTATCAAAGTTTTTGCTCCTTCTCGCAGTAAAGATAATGAACAAAAACCAAATCACAACAGAAAAACAACTGATTTTATATTTCTGAAAATTTAGGTAAAGGTAGTATTTAATTCAAAGGTCTCATATAAATGCAGTGCTGTGGTGAGCGGGGTCTGGAAAACACAGGCTGCATTGCATCCAACCCCAGTGATCAAGGTAAAGAGATGAACATTGTAATCAAAGACCTCCGTTGCATGACCGTTGATGCAACTCCACGATGCTGCGGTGAGTGGGTCGGATAGGGACAGTGGCAGAACAGCCCACCCACCTGTCCATTCTCCCTCATATGTCGCCAAATGGGTGCATGAACAACGCCAAGGAAGGTATACGGTGTTAATTCGGGTGTTGCTGTCGGCTCTGTGTCCTGGAAGAAAAGAACGTTTTGATGCACCTCAATCACAGAAGGCAAGAACAGCAAGGCAGGATTGAGTGGCGACTTAACACAGAGCCTATCACACCCTCCAAACTTTATCGCTCCTAAATCTGTCCGAGCGGTGATGTGTGAAGAGAGGACTGGTCTTGTGGTGGTGCAGAAGGGTAGGTGACTAGAGGACGAACTAGAAAGGGTGGATAGGAGGATAGTCTCCATGTCACAGAGGCAGGAGAACAGGCGCCGGTGAATGTTTTCCGTTACTGGAGAAAAAAAAAAAGAAAAAAAAAGGCAACCCAATTGGAGGACGTAAACTCGTTAGGATGTCCCTGTGCAAGTTCCGGATACCAACTGTCACCGCCGAACCATCACCGTCACGGGCGTGGAAGGATGGAAGGATGTGTGTTTAGCAAGGATAGTCGTGGTATTTGAGTGTTTGGGCTTCACTACCACGCGCCCACCCATCTGCCCACTGAGTGATTGCTAACTTTCTCAGCCACCATAGTGTGCAGACAATATGCAAACGTTTGATACATATAAAAGACAAGGGCTTAAAAAGGAATAGCCTGTCTGTATATAACTATGATATTATTAACAGTATATTCACTCTTGTAGCCACCTTAGTGCAAAGACGACATACAAACACTAAAGAACTGGTAATAAAAGGTGTTACATCGACACCCCATCTAAATTATTATGACATTTTTGATAACGTTACAGCTTACTACTAGGATGCAAAACCTCTCGTAGCCAGCGCAATGTAAAACCCAGGTATAGGCAACAACTAAGTTAAACAAGCAGATAAAGAAAAGCGTTTGTTTTTTTACCCAAATTACTATGATACTCAAATCACCTCACCGCAGTAACAATCAGCACAGTGGTCATTAGCGTCAGGGGAGCCAAAGACACGCTGGATAAATCACTCACGTTGTCTGGAAATGCATAGCTGGGTGTCCTGTCCGTGATTTTCCGCACACTTTACTTGAATAACGAAGGGATACACGAGTACAGTAGCGTTGAAGTCTTGTTTTTCTTATTGTTCTCTCGCCCACTATCATTTTGTCTTCTCTACCGTGTGTCCCTGCTTCTCCTCTTCCTGCTCGTCATCCTCATCATTAATTTCGGTTCAGAAGGGAGAGCCAGTGAACAGAAGATGAGAACTGACGGAATAATAATAACTCGAGGAAAGGAAAAGGAGGGGAGTCACTGACGAGGAAAAGGTTTGAAGAAAGGAAGGAAGGAGAGGAAGGCGTGAAAAGGGCGACGTCCAAGAGAGAGAGAGAGAGAGAGAGAGAGAGAGAGACCGACCACAGTTCTTACCCACAAACCACTGTGCTGAAGGTCGCTCAGAAAGTCGACAACCACTTCCTTCCTCTCTCCTTCCTTCGTGATCCTTCCCACCACCACCACCACCACCACCACCACCACTCCCTTTCCTTCTTCCTTATGTACATTATCTCTCTCTAAGGTTCCCAGCCAATTAAATCCCTGTTTGCCTGTATATCCATTCTCTCTCTCTCTCTCTCTCTCTCTCTCTCTCTCTCTCTCTCTCTCTCTCTCTCTCTCTCTCTCTCTCTCTCTCTCTCTCTCTCTCTCTTCACTTTAATAAAATAACAAATATGTGTCACGTTGATGTCAGTTTCAAGTCACCACAAACCTTATAATATGTCCGTGTAAAATTTGTTTGGAGAGCGAAACATACAGGGAGCTTTTTGTGTTTAAAATTATGTTCATCCTTTTACAGCAGCTCCTTCCTCACCAGATCTTAAAAGGAACATGGAACTCCAAGTCTCTTCTGCTCTTGTATGTCACTGAGGTGGACGTGTAAAGCCTGTAAAGGAAAGGAACTATACTCCATATTTTTTTGTCCAAGAATCTAAAAGTCCTCTCATATCAATTCCTTGCCTAACAAAATCTTATAAGGAACATGAAACTTGAGACTTCTTGTGCTCTTGTATGTCACAGAGGTGGGGCCTTTTTGGTGTGTTAAGCCAAGGTGAGCCTCGTGAAGAAACCTTGCTGGGATTAGGACGAGAGAAACAACGCCATGTAAGGTGGTGAGTCTTACTTATGTGACACCTCACGGGACTCGGGGCCACTGATGGGACAAATAAAGGTTTCAGTCGTGCAGTCACACTCACAAATTCAGTCGCTTGTTGCTTCTATTTTCACTTTTGTTTTGTATTTTCTGCTCAGTCTGCAGTCCTTTGATCTGGTGACTGTATGCTGGTTGCCTGGATTCATAAGAGGACTATCGTCAAGTGAGAGGGTTTAGGAATGAGTGATAAACGCGAGGCATTGAAAGTATAGGTGTCAGATCACTGTACTCTAAACCTGACTTGTACAGTGAGAAATTGTAATACAAGCCTAAGATGTCAAAAAATACATCCAATCGTAGCCTTATCTAAGTATTTCACAATTTGCAATGTTAGAAAATACACGACAGCAGTGCAAAGGAAAGTAATTATAACATATTACTCGACTTCTGTCCCTGAAAATACTATGAGATGAAACATGTAGTGAATCGAGGCTGAGATGTCAAAAAATTACATTCATTCATAATCTTCCCCTAGTATCTCGGAAATTACGATCTGAGAGAACACATAATAATACTGCAAGGGGAAAGGAAGGGTGGAATAGATTGCAGGGAGAACTGAATCATTTGCCACCTTCACTCATGCATTGCAACACAGCAGGAGAATGAGAAATTACTGCTCCCGTTAGCTGTAGCCACGGGCCATGTATCCGCAGATCTGTGTTGTTGACATTTTGTTATGCAAGGGGTATCAGATGGCCGACCCACCGCCAACCACCGCCTCCTAGCAAGCCTCGTGTGTTTCAGCCCTCCATGTAACACACACACACACACTCTCTCTCTCTCTCTCTCTCTCTCTCTCTCTCTCTCTCTCTCTCTCTCTCTCTCTCTCTCTCTCTCTCTCTCTCTCTCTCTCTCTCTCTCTCTCTCTCTCTCTCTCTCTCTCTCTCTCTCTCTCTCTCTCTCTCTCTCTCTCTCTCTCTCTCTCTCTCTCTCTCTCTCTCTCTCTCTCTCTCTCTCTCTCTCTCTCTCTCTCTCTCTCTCTCTCTCTCTCTCATATACCTACGAGGCCTGACTGACTACACTAGTTTAGGGAGTTGGATGCTTTGAGGTGTAGGCAGCGACTGTGTGACTCACGGACAGGAGAGGCAGTGGCAGCGGTGAGCGAGCGAGCAAGCGAGTGAGTGAGTGAGTGGGAGGCTGGTCTTACTACTTAACTCACCTGCTGGACCGCACCAGGCAGGCCAACTTTAGCTTGAAGACACGATGCAGTGAGGTTTGCAAGCTAAGTCTCGGATGCAAGTGCTGATACGGTCATGGGTGGCAGTGGTAGTGATGATGGTGGCGGTGGGTTGTGGTTGGTGGTCTGGTCGTGAGCGCGGCGGTGGTGGTGAGGTGTGGCGGTGAATAAGATCGTGGTGGTAATGAGCCTTAGCCAGACTCCAGGTGCGGCACTCCTATCTGGGGAAGGAAGGTTGTGTGCTGCGAGGCTCGGGGCTCTGGGGTGAGGGAGGAGATAGGAAGGAGTGGGCCGGGTTTTACATCATCCTTCTAACTGGCAACACTTTTTTTTCCGCCGCCACTGCACTGGTAACACATTTAAAGGCTCGTCACGCTCGCCACTTTTTAAACCTTCGCTTAGGCGGCACCTTATAAAGCCCCCTCCGGCAACACACTTTGTTTTTTTTCCAATCCACAACAAAAACTTCTTGAACGAGTTAAGGAATTGCACACGCGCGCGCGCACACACACACACACACACACACACACACACACACACACACACACACACACACACACACACACACACACAACACAACACAACACACACACACACACACACACACACACACACACACACACACACACACACACACACACACACACACACACACACACACACACACACACACGGATATGGACACGGTAGAGGAGCGAAGAAAAAATTGAGGATGGTGTGAGGGTGTGCGTTTCCGTCTCTCAAAGTCACGGTAAGGACAGGCGTCCACCTTCAGTTCAGTCACCCTCACTGCACTGTGGCCCGCTCCCACGCCCCTCCTCCTCCTCCTCCTCCTCCTCCTCCTCCTCCTCCTCCTCCTCCTCCTCCTCCTCCTCCTCCTCTTCCACCTCCTCCTCTCTCCTCCTCCTCTCTCCTCTCCTCATCTTCTTATCGTGTTTTTTCCTCATTGCGTTCTCTTTTCCTCAAATTCTCCATTTCCTTTATAAGCATTCCCAGCTTTTTCTCAATTTTATTCCGCCCTTTCTTGTCGTTTTCCTTACCTCGTATTCTCGCCATCAGTCTTTCCTCCAGTGGTCTCTTCTGCTTTTTCTCTTTCCTCTTCTGAAATCTTCGATGGCCACTTACCTTTTTACTCCCACCTGTCGCTCTCACCAGTTCCTTTTTGACTTCCGGTGGCCTGAGAGCTTTCCCTTTCCTCCCATCTAGAGCTTCCTCCTTCTGCTCCCTTCTTCTTCCTCCTCTTCTTTATCCTACTCCTCCTCCTCCTCCTCCTCCTCCTCCTCCTCCTCCTCCTCCTCCCTTCACTTTCTTTCACCGCTGGGTTCCTTGCCTTCCCCGTTCATGATTTTGTAATGAATTCGTCTTGCTGTGTATTACAAGATGACACACTGTTTGCCTAACTTGGAGTGATTTTCCCTCTCTCTCTCTCTCTCTCTCTCTCTCTCTCTCTCTCTCTCTCTCTCTCTCTCTCTCTCTCTCTCTCTCTCTCTCTCTCTCTCTCTCTCTCTCTCTCTCTCTCTCTCTCTCTCTCTCTCTCTCTCTCTCTCTCTCTCTCTCTCTCTCTCTCTCTCTCTCTCTCTCTCTCTCTCTCTCTCTCTCTCCTAATCATGCAACTCTTCGTATGTTTTCGCACGAGATCTTCTCCTTTTCTTCTTTCTTGACAATACTCACCATTTTCCTCCGCGCCTGTCATTTTCTCTTAAGTGTGTTCTGTAGTCACCCAAGCGAGGACTCTTGGTGATTGATGCTCGCTATCTGACGTGTGTGTGTATGTGTGTGTGTGGGTGTGTGGGGCTGAGACTCAAGCCGGTCCAGCCCCCATAAGCTCTTGGTGGTGGTGGTGTTCTTACCTCAACTTAAATCTTCATGGTGGTATTGGTGGTGAAGATCGTCATGGTAATGGTGATGCTGATGTTACGAAGGGCATTTAGAATCATATGTGGTTTGGTAATACTGGTAGTGGTGGTGATAAAAGGTGCTGTGAATAGATGAGTAATGGCGGTGGTAATAGTGATGAGTGTCTATGCTGGTAATGGTGACTGTGCATGTTGTCGGTGGTGTCTCTGTGTGATGCAAGGGGTAGCGGTGGTGGTGATGGCAGTGTTTGGTGTTGAGGTTGGCAGCTCTGTTTGGCGGTAGTGTCTTAGTGGTGGTGGTGATGACGGTGGTGACTATGTGAGGTAGTGCTGGTGGTGGTGGTGATGGCTATGTTTGGCAGGGCTGCATGTAGTGGTGGTGGTGGTGGTGGTGGTGGTGGTGGTGCACGTCGAGCAGCGGGCCAAGTTCAATGACCTGAGCGACTGCCCGTGTCCAAGGCCAAACTTCTCTCCCCCTCCCTGTGTTCCTCCCTCTCGCTGCTGCTCTTCCTCCCTCCATCCCGCTGCCTCTCTGCTCCGCCTTCCTTCCTTGCCGTGCCCCCTTCTAAGACTCACATCGACCTGTGTTGACCTCCCGCTGGCAAAATGGAGGAGCAGCAGCAGAAGCAGGGAAAGACGAAAGCGCTCACATCACGAATTAGGTAAATAATTTTGGATATAAACATAACAGGTCGTTCACCCCTCTACGTAGTCTTCCTGAGCTCACTTGCTGGATAGGAATGGGATGAGTTTCAGCAGCGTGATGTAAGAGGACCAGGGTGTGTCGACGCGGCCTCACTCGGGGCAGCGTGGTCCAGCCAGGGAGTGGGAGGGAGAGTTATGACTTGGTGTTTCCACGAACTATGAAGCCTCAGCGATGCTCATCAAACACGCTGATTGTGGCACTCCTGCAGCGGCCGTGACCCTTGTCTTCATACTGAGGCGCAGGAGGAGGAAGGGTGCCAGAGGGGGTAATGCCATTGAGGCAGAAGAATAAAGACACAGATTGCACGAGAGGAGAGAGAGAGAGAGAGAGAGAGAGAGAGAGAGAGAGAGAGAGAGAGAGAGAGATCATGTAGCAGAAATATAAGGAAAGGAAATACAATGAAAACAAGCGAAAATGAATAGGCAAAAACATCAACACCTCGCCACAGTAAGGAAGACAATGAAGATGGGAAGAAGGGAAACAGGTTCAGAAAGGGCGTGGGGAGGAGGCAGCAGCAGGAGGCATGTGCTGGGGGCGAGGGGCTTGACCGGTGACGTGGGCTTCAAGGTCACACACTCCGGCTAGCACGTGACACTTCCAAGCCTCTTTGTTCATCTGAGCTTTGAGTGGCCTGCCAGGTCATCGCGAGAAGGGGGAAGCGGGGAATAGGCGGACGCAACTGACTCTCAGCGTGTCCTGTGCCCCCTCAAGCGTTGCAGATTCCCGTAAATCCTTCGGTCAATCCTCACAATCCACCCACGCGATCCTGAGACTGAGTAGAGGCTTACACTTGCCGAGAATGTGTGGCAAATTACTGGGGGCTATTGAGAGAGAGAGAGAGAGAGAGAGAGAGAGAGAGAGGGTAGGAAGGTATGGAGAGGATGAAAGAGATGGAAGGATCGTATTAGGAGGGATGGCGCGTACGGTTGCTTGATGAAAGTTGGGTTGATTATAAAAAGGATCGACGGGAGGGAGGAGAGGGAGGGACACGTGGACGGGATGAACTGTGGCTGCCTGGATGGAGAGAAAGAGTGAGGGTAAGAGAAAGAGTTAAGCAAAGGAAGGTAAGAGAAAGACGCTTCTCCAGTCATTTTACATCTATTATTTCTTTATCCCAAAAGAAAAAAAAGGACAAGAAGAGAAGCGACAAGGAGGAAGAGGAAGAACAACAATAAAAGAAAGTACAGTTGTAAAGTGAGTGATGAAAATTAGAACTCCACCTCATGGCTGGACCTTTGAATCACAACCTGAGCCAAATAACAACACTTGCCCGCCAGCTTACTGCATGTGACGCAGCGGGAACACTTGTTGCATTAGGTTATCGCCGGGTCGTCACTTCCTTAGCAGTTACTTCGGGTAGCTTCTTTGTGTGTGTGTCTGTGTGTATGTGTGTGTGGCCAGGTAGCTCACACACTCTCGCACCAGTCCAGCAGTGAGAGAGTGAGGTAAGTAAGGAAGGAAGGAGGGAGGAGGGCGGTCAGCAGCACGTGCCATGAATCAGCTGAATGCAGTGATCGCGGCAGCCCAGCAAGTCCTTCAGGCGAACCTTTTGTCATTGGCCGAGGGTTGAATCGGTTTGGTTGTCGAGCGTCGAGCCAAAGCAATGTTGTGGTAGAAATTGGTCAGGATTGTTTCTCCTCCAGCGATGTGTAATGGCTGGTGTCGAGAATGCATCTTTGCTGTTTTTCTTTTCCCTTTTTTTTCTCTCTCTTTCTCTCTTTTTATCTCCCGCTCTTCTTTTTCCACTCTCCGCATAGGTATAATTTTCGTGATATTGCATTCCTTGAACTTCGCAGGTTCCGGGAGGAGTGACTGTGTGTAAATTCAGATGTGTGTGTGTGTGTGTGTGTGTGTGTGTGTGTGTGTGTGTGTGTGTGTGTGTGTGTGTGTTTTCTGCGAAATTAATGCAAGAAGTTGACGCCACCATCCTGCTACTCTTCCCGTTCATGTTTCTTCCTTCATCACAATACCGTAAGGCCTTGAAACAGGACCCAGTCTTGCCCAGGGCCTCGTGTGACCAGCAGGTGTGTGTGTTAGTAGCGTGAAATGGGAGACTAGGCGCTGGCTGGAGGGACGCAAAGGAATACAAAAGATGAACAGACTTCTGACTTGTGTTTTCTTACGAGGTTCTGTGATAATTTACACAACCTGACTTGAAATACTAAGAGATAAAGATGGTGCGTGTTTTATAAAAGAAAATTATTTCCTTGATTTCTTCCCTAATTCCAGATCTTGTAGGCAACAGGAATAGGATGAGTGTTAATAATGGTGATAACACTGATGACTCGCTTCTTCAGAAATAACTTCCTCCTCCAATAACAGCTAGCAGCAATGTCTTCGTTACCTGGTGATGGCAAACAGTAGCGGTAGTAACAATGCCTCCACCAACAATGGAAGAGTACTCATAAGTGATGATAATGATAAGATCGCTGATGCAGTAATTAGAGACACTGCAACTCATTTCCTTCAAAAAATTGCTTCCTCTCCTGTAACTCTCAACAGTGAAGTATCGGCGGTGATTTGGTAACCTGATGATGACAAGCGGTGGGAGTAACATAATGGATGATATCAATTATGATAATGATGAAGGAGCAAAAATTAGTAATACAGAAATTCATTCCCTTAAAATATCCTCCTCTCCAGTGAATACAAACAGCAAGAATGACGTCAAACAGTAGCGGTAGCAGCGATGCCTCCTCCCAGCACGCCACTACGCCACTACCTGCCCTATTCATGTATTCATTCTGAGAGATTCTTCTGATGTTACGTTAAGGAAACCTGACCGCGCTGCCCCAAATAGGTAGGGGAACCGGACAGCCCTTACCTGGAGAGGGCAGAGAGAGAGAGAGAGAGAAAGGAATGAGTATATTTGAAGTCTACTTAATTTTTCATATCTCCTTTGCGCACACACACACACACAAACACACACACACACACACACACACACACACACACACACACACACACACACACACACACACACACACACACACACACACACACACACACACACACACACACACACACACACACACACACACACACACACACACACACACACACACTTTCAATAAGAGTCTCACATAACTACAAACTTAATATAAATCGTATCTACATATGTTTACACGCGTGTATGTATGTGGGGAGGTGCTGAGAGAGAGAGAGAGAGAGAGAGAGAGAGATTGGTAGGATGTTTTAGCAGAAAGTAAAAAGGGAGAGTACCTACCTTGGAAAGTAAGGTAGAGGAGAGAATGGAGGAAAGTGAGGGGGTGAATGAAGGAGGGAGGGGAAGGAAGGGAAGGGGGGAGGGAGGAGCCATCTCGTGCTGCAGAGGTCAAAGAACTACGGACGCGAACCTGGTAACTCTGAGTCCCTGCCATGGACCTGCTCTTACCCCCTCCTCCTCCTCCTCCTCCTCCTCCTCCTCCTCCTCCTCCTCCTCCTCCTCCTCCTCCTCCTCCTCCTCCTCCTCCTCCTCCTCCTCCTCATCCTCCTCCTTCTTATTTCCTAACATCAACTTCATTTGCAGTTTCAAAGCTCTCGTCTCCATTCATCTTGCCTTCATATCATCCTCACATCCTCTGACTACTTCTTTTTTCACCACTCTGTTTTGTATATTCTTGCTTGCATCTGGTCCTTCCTGTGTTATGATGCTGCTCATACATCTTGCCTTCTTTTTCCTACTGCTGGAGATTACCGTTGTTGTTGCTGCTGCTGTCTATGTCGTCGTCTGTTCCTCCGTGTTCTGCTCGCTCGACTTTCTGTACTGGAAATTCAAAGGAAACATGTCCGGCCCTCAATGAATGCCGCGCTCCGACAAGTATATATGGCAGCCCGGTGGTCCTGACTGGCTTCTGAAGGCGCAAGGATTTACGTGTTATATTGTGCAAAAAAAGAGGGACTATCCAGTTTTCTTCTGGTTAATGTACTTATTTTTTACCATTCCGGATTGTACCAGCACATGAACTAAGAAGTGAAGAGGACTGGAGGAAGCAGGGAGGGTCTCAGGAGGAGGAGGAGGAGGAGGAGGAGGAGGAGGAGGAGGAGGAGGAGGAGGAGGAGGAGGAGGAGGAGGAGGAGGAGGAGGAGGAGGAGGAGGAGGAGGAGGAGGAGGAGGAGGAGGAGGAGGAGGAGAGGAGGAGAGGAGGTTATCCTGAGCCGGAGTGAGTCCTGTTGAGGTTACTGACTCTCTCTCTCTCTCTCTCTCTCTCTCTCTCTCTCTCTCTCTCTCTCTCTCTCTCTCTCTCTCTCTCTCTCTCTCTCTCTCTCTGTCAGCCACATACTGATCCACACGCACGCCCAACACTCTCTTCGGTCTCCCCAACACGTCGTCATATGTTCTCCCCTTTAACACAGCGCCACCCACCAGCGTAACACACCAGCACCCACCCCACCTGTGGCCCTCCGGAGACTCCCGCCCATGCCATGCCACCCGCGGCTAATTGTATTGTGCGCGCGTCTCTGGTGTCTTCATTCATCTAGATCACTTTCTTGCTCTCTTTTACTCTCTCTCTCTCTCTCTCTCTCTCTCTCTCTCTCTCTCTCTCTCTCTCTCTCTCTCTCTCTCTCTCTCTCTCTCTCTCTCTCTCTCTCTCTCTCTCTCTTTGTATGCATGCATGTAAATGCACACACACACACACACACACACACACACACACACACACACACACACACACACACCTGCTTCTATCCTGTCAATTAAGCCAAGCCAAACACATTGCGTTCGCTCACTGATCCTTCCACACCTGTCATCCTGACACCTGCGCGTTAACTGGCACTTCGACACAACTGTACCCTGATCATCTGTCGCTCCCGCACGTGTACCGCCACTGATATCCCATAAATCCACTCTGATCCCAAGCATAACACACATACATACACACACATACACCATATATTATTTCTTTTATCCAAGCATTTCCTTCTGTCTTTCACTGCCTATTCTCTTTACC
>NC_059294.1:27642811-27655311 GCF_017591435.1 Portunus trituberculatus
GGAGGTTATGGAGGGTGGCGCGGCACTGCTGGTGCAAGAGAGAAAGTGGCTCAGTGGTGGGCCACGGGGCCAATGTCACTATGTCAAGGGACGGCAGCTGCCACAGCCACACACCAAGCCAGACGCACGGCCGCTCACACACACACACACACACACACACACACACACACACACACACACACACACACACACACACACACACACACACACACACACTGTCACCTGTTTATCCACGTACAGCAAGTGACGGCCGTGAATAAAAGGGAGGGTCTTTGGGTCAGATAAGAAGGTAAACGAATGAGAGAGACGACTGACTCGATGTTGATGGAATGAGGATGAGCAGGAGGAGGCGTTGTAACAAGTCGCTTAAAAACCAGGCTGCTCCTTTGGGTGAAGAATGAGGACGGGCCAGGGGCGGTGTCCCCTGGTATGAATGGGAATGAGGGGAACGACGAGGATATGACGGTGAGGCGAGGATGTGTCAGATTCAGAGCATTACCGTGGTGACGCTCACTGATTGGGAATGAGACGTGTGTGTGTGTGTGTGTGTGTGTGTGTGTGTGTGTGTGTGTGTGTGTGTGTGTGTGTGGATTGCTGGAGACTCGAGCTACATCCCTAGGCCGGAATGCCACCCAGGCCACTGAACCTCCAGGCAAGGCTTCTTGTCTCTGGAGGACGCAGAGCCACACTCATTAAGGTGTCTTGCTAACCCTCTTATTTGTGACCGTGATCGAGAGGGAGAGCGGACAGGCACGTCACTCCGCCTCGACCAGTGACCCCGAGAAGGTCCATTTTACAGGCCACTCCTGCTGGGGGTCGTTGAGGCGTACGTAGAGGACAGAGCATCAGGTTCATTGATATTCATGGCGTCTTGTTATTAATAGTAGGCTGCTCAGAAGTCTTTCCACGAGGAGCAGATAATTGTCGCTGGTGAGGCCGCGGCAGAGGGACATGCATTCAGGGTGAGGGAGTGGCGTGAACAAGCCAAGAGGGAATACGTACAAGCTGAGGTCATGAACTGAAATGAGGGCAGAGGAGAAGTGAAAGAAGATAAAAAGCAAGACGAAATCAGAGTACAGGAGAGTGGAGGAAGAAAGGACGCAGAGAGCAAGATCAAATGACTTACTCAGAACGTGGTAGAGGAGAGGGTCGGAATCCGAGCGGCGTTGGCAGTGTTAATTAAAGAACACCGGAGAGAGAGAGAGAGAGAGAGAGAGAGAGAGAGAGAGAGAGAGAGAGAGAGAGAGAGAGAGAGAGTCTGTGCAGTGTTTGTTTGTCCTCAGAGCAGTACCCTTTAAGAGTTTTAATTCATCTGGCAGTTTCTTCTTGAGTGACATTAATGACTCACATGGATCTGTTACTAAAATCTGCCTGAAAGAGACTAACCATGAAAGTAAATGAAGTTGACGTTTTTCATTACTTCTTGAATGTCTCTTGCGGTGAGAGGGGAGGAGGGGGAGGGAGGTAGAAATGGAGGCACACCTTCTGTTGCCAGGCCAAAGATAATCCAGCCTGTCTCCCCCCCTCCCCCCACTCTCTCAGCTGCTGTTTCCTCCGCTAGAGGCAGCTCGTAAAGTGAGTTTTTAACACGTGTAATCCGCGATGCTGAGCAAAGCAGGACTGGCTGGAGAGGAGGCAATGAATGACACGGTGGGAAAACGACGCTGCGATATCAGGACCGAGGCAGCCAACATATTCATCACAACAGCATCATGTACACACACACACACACACACACACACACACACACACACACACACACACACACACACACACACACACACACACACACACACACACACACACACACACACACACACACACACACACACACACACACACACACACACACACACACACACACACACACACACACACACACACACACACACACACGCCCGGTAGCTCAGTGGTTAAAGAGCTGGCTTCACAAGCCAGAGGACCGGGGTTCGATTTCCCGGCCGGGTGGAGATATTTGGGTGTGTCTCCTTTCACGTGTAGCCCCTGTTCACCTAGCAGTGAGTAGGTACGGGATATAAATCGAGGAGTTGTGACCTTGTTGTCCCGGTGTGTGGTGTGTGCCTGGTCTTAGGCCTATCCGAAGATCGGAAATAATGAGCTCTGAGCTCGTTCCGTAGGGTAACGTCTGGCTGTCTCGTCAGAGACTGCAGCAGATCAAACAGTAAAACACACACACACACACACAGTCTTGAGGCATATCATAAACAAGAACTAATCACACATCGGGTCTCTAGTGATCAGCAGAGGTTGGCGGCCCACAACATTACGTAAGCAGAGGAGATGGGCTCGTCCGCCCCCACTTCGCTACGCCCTACTCGGCCAACACCATCACCGCCATCTCCACAGGGTCGCTAGTGCCGGTACTGAGGAGATCGTGGGCTGCATAACCTCAGTTCCTGTTTACTCTTGTTTTCGTTGTCTTTTCATTCTCTTAGTCCATGGAGCTCTTGTTAATCCTCTAGTCCTGGTGCTGTTTGCTATGTTTTCGCTGTCTTTTCTTCCTCCTCCTTATCCCTAGCGCCTCTTCAATCCAATCCAGTTCCTGTTTACTCTTGTTTTCGTTGTCTTTTCATGTTTCCTCCTCCTGGTTCACCTCTACCATAGCAAGCTGAGGATCGTTTCCGTCTCGCCCGTAGAGCTGCTGGTGCCTTGTCCATCCAACCCGGTGTTATCTCTCTGGTGAGGACTTGAGATGGAAAAAGAACCGCCCTTAACAATCTCTCTCTCTCTCTCTCTCTCTCTCTCTCTCTCTCTCTCTCTCTCTCTCTCTCTCTCTCTCTCTCTCTCTCTCTCTCTCTCGCTGCCCTTGGTTTGCTATCCGCTATGCCCTTGGGACTTGGGCAACCCTCTTTTCACCTCACCCTTCTTCCATTACCACTCCGCATGCATAAATGTTCCTATCTCGAGCCTTGCATTCTACACGCGCCAGCCTTCATCACGACCAGCTCGTTTCTTTCACTTCGTTTCTCCTATTGGGTTCCTCTCTCTCTCTCTCTCTCTCTCTCTCTCTCTCTCTCTCTCTCTCTCTCTCTCTCTCTCTCTCTCTCTCTCTCTCTCTCTCTCTCTCTCTCTCTCTCTCTCTCTCGCCTTTCATTTGGTGTGTTTAGCTAATTACGGTTCTTACTTTTCCCCGCTGTCACTTTTCCTGCCATTTATCGTGTTAGCAAAGTGAAGGTGACAAAAAACCGGATTGCTGTAGTGGAAAAAGAGAGAGAGAGAGAGAGAGAGAGAGAGAGAGAGAGAGAGAGAGAGAGAGAGAGAGAGAGGTATCGCGCCCCACCCACCTATAGTCCCGCCCACCGACAACAGCACTCCATCCACCCACCCACTCACTCGCTGCCCCTCCACCTGTTATGTCCGCGGGGTGAAGGGCGGGGCTGAGGGGATGGGCTGCACCGAGGAGTCAGGGTCACCTCACGGACGGACGAAGAAGTCATATTTCTACTGACAGAACACGCTCTGGAAAGTCCGGAGCATGAGGATGATGGTAATGGTAGTGGTGGTGGTGGTGGTGGTGGTGGTGGTGGTTGTGGTGTGGGAGGAAGGCAAGACAGAGAAAAGTGATGATGAGGAGGAGAAGCATGATGATAATAAGAGGAGGAAGAGGAGGGTGGATGGTGATGGTCATGGTGGTGGTGGTGGTGGTGGTCGAGATTCCAAGCAAGTTATTCGAGTCTCTTAAATAAGATCGTGAGTGTCCGGGTGTGTGATGTAAGCTTGTGTTTCTTATTTTGGAAGTCCGTCTCTCTCTCTCTCTCTCTCTCTCTCTCTCTCTCTCTCTCTCTCTCTCTCTCTCTCTCTCTCTCTCTCTCTCTCTCTCTCTCTCTCTCTCTCTCTCTCTCTCTCTCTCTCTCTCTCTCTCTCTCTCTCTCTCTCTCCTCCTCCTCTTCCTCTACTCTGCTTTACTGTTCTATCTCTTTATGAAATGATTAGCTAGTATTATATTATATTAGTCCCCTATAACAGCCGTGCTTAGCTTTAAAGGTCTTCTTCTGTTTGTTATCTTATGTGAATCTATGTAATTCCCCTCCATTACCTCTTTCTACCACCACCACCACCACCACCACCACCACCACCACCTCGGCCACTATCACCTCCACCTTCCGTTTCCCGTACTGTGGACTCGTTAGATTAGGCGTGTTGGTATAACTGGGACTTTACGGTGAAATTCCGGCGTTAGCACACACACACTCACACACACACACACACACACACACACACACACACACACACACACACACACACACACACACACACACACACACGTAGTAGTAGTAGTAGTAGTAGTAGTAGTAGTGATGGTGGTAGCAGTAGCAGTATAGTTTATCATCATAGTTTATCCTTTTTTTTTTTTTTTACCAACTGAGGATGAAAAAAATAATAGCGTCGTGTAGGAAGATGAAGGTGAACCCAAACCAAGCACTATGGGATAAGAAAAACACAACAGAAACTCTCTCTCCTCCCAGACAATAGAAAAATCTCAATTAAAAACGTAAATCCGAGAACTGCACGCGCACACTCACACATTTACACACTCACATACACACGTCATCACCATCGCCTCCTCTATGCGTCAGCCTCGTCGTCCTGCCAACTTGTGTGTGTGTCGTCACTTCTTTCTTCGTTTCATTATCGCGGCTCATCCCTGGCGGGCTGCCCGGCGCTCGCGGAAATGAGTCCCACGCCATGGTATAAATATTAACCCTTTCATATCAGCCATTCAGTTCAGGGGCAACACCAACAACAACATTAATTACAATAGTAGGTGTATGTGTGTCTGTCTGTGTGGGTGTGTGTGTTTACGTACGCAGGTGGATAAAGGCTATTTGTCCGTCAGATGTTTGTAAGAGCATAAGAAACAAGGTGCATAACAGACTGGCGGCGCAGTGGGGAGGACAAGGAGGAGGAGGAGGAGAAGGAGGAGGAGTAGTACATAGGTCGTTTGTTCGTCGGTTATTAATTTTGTTGAAGGACAAGAGGAAACGTGATTAACATGGGCGTTGCTGGAGGAATAGGAGAAAGACGAGGAGGAGGAGGAGGAAGAGGGAGAAGACGAATAGATAGGCTGTTTGTTCGTTAGTTATTTGTGGAGGGATAAAAAAAAAAAAAGAGTGTTATATACATGGGCGTTAGTCGAGGAAGAAAAGAAAGATGAGGAGGAGAGGAAGGAGAATGTAGAGTGAGAGGAAGGGAGGCGCCTCTTACCTCCTGAAACACCAAGGGAAGAGGAGAACCACCAGGAACTTTATTGTCCTCCCTCTCCCACCCTCCACCCCATTCCCCTCCCTCTCCCTGCTCCCATATCCCCCTACAGTGCTCCGTAACGTCCGGATAGCCTTAGTGCCATTGTCTCCGTGCCCCGGGGCCTTGCAGCCAAACACCTGCCTCTCGCCCTCCCCACGGGTAACGTTCACTCACGGGAGGTAGCGTGGGCCGAGACGCGCCATCCGGGAGGCCAGTGATGTGGGTCTTGTGTGTCTGTGGCGGTGGTGGTGTTGGTGGTAGGTGTTGTGAAGGTTGTGAATATGTATTTGTAATGGTGGTGATGGTGGTGGTAGTAGGGGTAGGAGTAGTAGTAGGTAGTGGTAGCTGTAGTGGTAGTAGTAGTGGTAGCAGTAGTGGTAATATTATTATTATTATTATTATTATTAGTGGTAGTAGCAGCAGTAGTGGTAGTGGTAGTAGTAGTGGTAGCAAGCTATTAGTGGTAATATATCAAGATATCAAGAAGTGATGACAGTAGTAGTTATAGTAATAGTAGTAGTAGTAGTAGTAGTAGTAGTAGTCTGGTAATAGTAGTAGTAGTAGTTGTATAGTAGCAGTAGTAGTAGCAGTAGCAGTAGTAGTAGTAGTAGTAGTAGTAGTAGTAGTAGTAGTAGTAGTAGTAGTAGTAGTAGTAGTAGTAGTAGTAGTTTTTGTTGCAACACTTTAAAGCGTCACCCTCAGATCACCCTCTTGATCTTCCCTTGTCTTTCCTCGCTTCGTGAAGAAACAGCCAAAAAAATTCCTTTCTTCATATTCTTTTTCTATCTCACCTTGAGACGATCAGTCAACTCGTGACGTCACGCGGTCCTTCACCACCACCACCACAACCACCACCACCACCTCCTCCTGGGCCTTGCATGGGAGCGCCACTTTGAGGTTAAACGTGATTATTTGATGGGCTATTCTGGTTTCACCTTTGCAGTATTAGCTCCTCTTTGCCTGTACATAATTGTCACACCAGTTTCCTCTACCCGTCTCAGCCTTTATATGTGTATGTTTCTCTTAGTTTTTGCATTTCTCTCTCTTTCATTATCTACATTCAGTCTCTCTCTCTCTCTCTCTCTCTCTCTCTCTCTCTCTCTCTCTCTCTCTCTCTCTCTCTCTCTCTCTCTCTCTCTCTCTCTCTCTCTCTCTCTCTCTCTCTCTCTCTCTCTCTCTCTCTGTGTGTGTGTGTGTGTGTGTGTGTGTGTGTGTGCGTGATGAAGAATGGGGAAGTGGTTATTCTCTCCTTGTGTTAGTATGAATCATAATGGTCTAGACACAGGAATTTAACCTTCTCAGTAGTGGCGGGTCTTCTGCACGACTCTTAACTTTACACTCACTCACTGTCTTGGCTGCCTTCCTCCCGAGAGACATGTAGTAATAGTAGTAGTAGCAGTAGTAGTAGTGGGGGTGGGGGTGGTGGTTGTCTCGTCTCTCTGTGTGTCTTTACCTATCTGTGCTAATTAACCTGCTTGTGAGTGGGTGTTTCGTATCTCTAATCTTTCCTTACAGGTGAGTTCGGTAACCTTCCCTCCTTCACCACGACTGCCACCATTATCACCACAATAGATAGTCTCATGCACCACCATCACCACCATCATCACCACCACCACAATGACAACTTCCTTCTTCCTTTTAGTCTTCTTTCTTTATCATCTGTCATCATCATCGTCGTCTTTTTCCTCCTTCTCCTTTTAGTTTTGCTCTTCCTCCTGTTTTATATCCTCCTCCTCCTCCTCCTCCTTCTCCTTCTCCTTCTCTGTTTCCTTCTCTTTCTCCTCCTCCTCTTTTTCCTTCTCTTTCTCCTCCTCCTCCTTCTCTTTTTCCTCCTCCTCCTTTTCTTTTTCCTCCTCCTCCTCCTCCTCCTCCTCCTCCTCCTCCTCTTCCTCTTCCTCTTCCTCTTCCTCCTTTTCCTAGACTTTGGTTTTTATGTGTGTCACGTCTGGTCATTCCATAGCGATGACAAATTCGCGTCATGACCAAATATGTTATAGTATCCGTCTGGTCACTTACCTCATGTCTGCCTACCAGTCTCTCTGTCTCTCTTTCTCTCTCTTCAAACATGACTTTTCCATCGTGGTCTTTGGTGTGTAAGGTTCGCCGGGAGTCACTTTTCGGGAACACAACGGTAGGAAATATTTGGCTTTGTTGTGTCACTATGTATGCATGCACGTAATGCTGATTTGCCTCTGTGACGGGATGGGGGAAGGAGGAGGGAGATAGGAGGAAGGAGAGGTAGGTAAGTGATGATGATGAGGATGATGATGAGAAAGGAGGAAGAGAGGGAGGAAAGGGAGGAGGAACTAGAAAAGGAGATGGAGAAGGAAGAGGAGGAGGAGGAGGAGGAGAAGAAGAAGGATTTGGTGTTGATGATAATGGTAGTGGTGGCGGTGATGATGGCAGAAAAAGAAAAAGAAAAGGATAAAGAAGAGAAAGAGGAGAAAGGAGATGGATGGTAAAAGATGGGGGTAATGGTGATGATGATGTGGAGGAGGAGGAGAAGGAGGAGGATTACAAAGGATTATACAAGCAGAAGGAGCAGCAGATACCCAGATCCTTGCCAAGACTGCTTAGTATCACTACTGTACACTTAATTACTAACATCAGACGAAAAAACATCATAAAGGAAGAGGAGGAGGAGGAGGAGGAGGAGGAGGAGGAGGAGGAGGAGGAGGACCTTGCAGCATTTCGACGTTCACTGTGTCACGTGGCGTTGCGGGCGGCGTGGTATGTGAATTTCATCATAAAACCAAGCGACGGTGGTGATCGCGTGGGTGGGAGTGGGTGGGCGGGAGAGCGTGTTTGCGTGGGTGCGTGAGTGCATGCACCGATTTTTTTCCCCGCATAGCACTTTGGAGTTGTGGTTTTGTCAAGGAACTGTGGAAGAGGTAGTGGTGAAGGTGGTGGAAGAGAGGTTGGTGTAGACAGGTGCAGGGAGAAGTCATGGGCTGCGAGGTAGGAGGAGGAGGAGGAGGAGGAGGAGGAATTGGTGGCGAAGGTGGTGGTAGTGGTGGGGGTTGTAGTTGGGGGATTGGTGTGAGAGAATAAGGAGAGAGGAGTGGAGGACTAGTAGGAAGGGAGGGGGAGACTTTGAGGATTGGGGGGGGGGTGTTAGCCATGAGGAACCTAACTTGAGGATATTGCCCTCACCGCTCGTGGCGCCTCACACCCAGCACGTATCCCTCAGCCCGCCCTCGCCGCCCCGCCGCCGCCCTTACCAGTACTTAGCTTAAGGACGGAACTGCTGCTGGGGGTTGACTCGTGATAATGACTGGAAAATTGCCATCAATTTCCGAAGTGCACGTGAAAAGGCTGCCTGTGGGCGAGAAGGAAGGAAGGAGAGACCGTACTAAAGAACAGGAGACTTTTGCACCTTGATTACCTGCCAAGAAAGCGATGCGATCTCTCCAGGTAAGGACAAAATGGCTGCCCGTGCTTGGGTGGCTCGCTGGCTTGCTCTGGCCGGCGCGTGAAGGCAGGCAGGCACATCGGGCCAGTCCAACACGGCCGCCGCGTTTGACCTCTGCAAAGTCACGCGCACACAAAACTCCGCCACAATTTTTACCACATTCACAATTGGTCCACGGCGTTTGTCTTGCGGCCCTCATGAGACACTGGCCCGCCTGCCCTCGCTGCTATGACCCTTCCTGCTGGGGTAATTAAGGCCTCAAACGGAGTACTGCGCTTAGGATCTCATTGGACGAGGGACTCTGGGCCGCACTGCCAGGGACGCTGAGGCGAAGGTACCGTGCGCGGAAGACCCATGAAAGGCCGTCACCCGCCTGGACGTGCTAGCCACAACACCAACACTTCTTCTCCTCCAATGGGATCACCATCTCCCTTCCCTTTCCCTCCCTTCCTTCCTCCTTTCCTCCCTCCCTCCCTTTCTCCATCCCTACCTCTCCCCCTCCCTCCACCTGCAATCCCGTCCGAGTCTCATCAAACACGAGCAAGAAGAGGAAGGTGTGTGTGTGTGTGTGTGTGTGTGTGTGTGTGTGTGTGTGTGTGTGTGTGTGTGTGTGTGTTTGTGTGTGTGAACAAGCCGCCACAGCACCACTCTTAAGGCAGTGTTGGTACCGGCTGACAACCTTTTGCGGCCGAGTGTGTGGCGGTGAAGACCTTGGAAATCAGAGGCAGGGACCGCTGCCCCCTCCGCGTCCCCCCACACACAACCCCCTCCACTCCCTCCACAACCCTCCACAACCGCTCCATCCACCGCTTCCACCGACACTCCACTGCACTCCCTCCACTCCTCCATCAGCCTTCCTCCTCCACTTCCACTTACCCCCTCCCCACCCCTTCTCACACACCTGCCGCTGGTAACACTGCCTAACTCACTCTTCCCTTCATGCTCAGATGCTCCTCTGTTTCTTTGGTTTTTACTCTCCATCTCTTAACATATTTTCTTTGTCGCTTCACTTATTGTTGCGTCTCTTTGCCGCTTTATTGAACTGAGCTTCTTGTCCTTACATCATTTTCTTCTTACTCGGTATGTTGTGGATGATTTATATACGAGTAGAACGAATTGTATTTATCTTTTGTATCTTTTTCATCTGCTTGGTCTCTCTCTCTCTCTCTCTCTCTCTCTCTCTCTCTCTCTCTCTCTCTCTCTCTCTCTCTCTCTCTCTCTCTCTCTCTCTGGGCTCTTATCACTCACTCTAATGGCCTTCGTAAGCCTACCTCACCTCACCACCTGCTCTCCCGTCTCTTCATTACCTGTCTTTCCTTCCTGTGAATCTGTCGCTCGCCTCGCCTTCACGTCTTGCCTTACCCGTATACCCGTGTGCGCGTCACTGTCTTGTTTCCTGCTTCTTTTGGAGGCAACAGTGCCACCACCCATGCCTTACTGAAGAAAAAAGCGTCCATCAACATTTTCTGAGTCATATCCTTTTTCTTTCATTTCAGCTGTTGTATATCGTTTTCTCTCTCTCTCTCTCTCTCTCTCTCTCTCTCTCTCTCTCTCTCTCTCTCTCTCTCTCTCTCTCTCTCTCTCTCTCTCTCTCTCTCTCTCTCTCTCTCTCTCTCTCTCTCTCATTCTTTGTTCAGCTTTAGCATTGCGTACAAAGAATTGAAGAAGAAAGTGACGAAAGCAATGTCCTATACAGTTGTTTTTATAATGTGCACATATGTTTGCCTCTTTACCTTCACTACCTTGCGTGTTTTACTGTGGTTGGTACGGCTTGGCACAAACAATGCAGTGAAGGGAAACGAATCCAATGCTGTCATTCTGTGTTGTTTGTGTTCAATAATTATTCATATCAGTCTACTTATCAGTATTTCGTAACACGGTATCACAGCATGACAAGAGAGAGAGAGAGAGAGAGAGAGAAAGTGTGGTCGGTGTTTCAGGAATGCCAGTCATCAGGATCACCATTATCATGCACGTTTGCCATCAAGTAGGAGCGTGGACTGTGTTAATAGAGCGACCCCCGCCTTCCTTATCTCTGGAAACGAGGTTAAGTTGAGAGCCGCCGTGAAAAGCAAAGCGATAAGCGGGATTAGACAAGCATAGTTTTTACAATGGAGCTTCACTATCTGATTGGCGTCATGGAAGTCACGTGTGTATCCTGCTTCACTGGACGGCATGCCCACAGTGGCGCTCTCTCTCTCTCTCTCTCTCTCTCTCTCTCTCTCTCTCTCTCTCTCTTATCTTATTATAGAATATTTTTGCGATTGGTGATGTATTTCGTACTGAGGATTTATGTTGTCATAGTTTCATGTTACGTGAAGGACTGGTGCAGATATCGTTGACATCATTTCCAACATTCTCCTTTCCTGCTATAGAATATGGAGATGTGAGAGTATCTGTTTTGCTGTGTATCGTAATTAGGTACATGTTATTGCTATCAGATCCCATGCACGCGTGGTGATGCAAGGGCTGGTGTTCTTGCCGCCACCGCCACCGCCACCGCCGCTGTAATATTAGAACTGTTTGAGTGGCGTCACGGATCAGTGAGCACCGCGCCGTGCTCCGCCACCTCCAACAAGTCTTAATGAATTTGTCCAGGCGTTAAGTGTTAGAAGGTTCGCGTGGGCGGCGTCCGCGCTGGGCGGCGCGTGGCTTGGCGTGGTCTGCCTCGGCGAGAGTGACGAGTGTCCGCGTCAGTGTTATGTCGAAAATTAAAACCGACGGTAAAGGAAATGCGTAGGAGTGTCCCCACGCCCTTCCTGCCGCCGCCTGTCGCGCCCCGCCCGTGGCCTCCCTCCCTCCTTCCTTCCCTTCTTCACGCCCTCGACCCTGCGCCGTTATGGAGAACTAAGAGAAAGGCTGCTCGTCTCATCCTCCCTTAGGACAGAGGAACCTAAAAAACGGTTTCCTGAACAGTTTGCACGCTGGTGTCACGTGCTCGGGCCGCATCATCCGTGAAACAAAACAATACCTTGTTTTTTGCTCAAATTCAAGGATTGTGACATTTTAAGTAAATAAAGACTAACATAAAAGAGTGCTGCGATCGTGTTTTGTAAATTGCTCTTTTCGTCAGTAAAGCTGTGATGTGTCTGTGTCCCGCGCCACACAAAATGCTGTCAGAGCGTCGTGATTGAGAGGGAGGTACGCTGTCCCCGCCTCACTGTGTGGCGGCGGTGGAGACTGAAGTGTGAATATTACACCTTGTTGCATATTCATCTATTTGTATACAAAAGTTCTATGGCGGAATTATTCTGAATATGAAGCTTTATCCTATGTACAACAAGATTTTGACTATCTGTAAGCTTACTGCCATATTTATTGTTCCCACAACTTAGCTCAGTAATATTTCAAAGTATAATTTCTCTAAGCTTTTCCTAAAGGAGAACTGACACGTATCATACCTCCCTTATATAGCCTCTGATATATTCATATATGTGGCTGAATGTGAGTTATTTATACATCCCGGAGTAAGTTATGTTTAAAATACTGTGCTTATAATTTTGAGTAAGTATGCGCACGTAACTACACATTATTGTAGTTAGTTTGCATACACCTTCCACTCACCTGTCAGCTTATACGCATAGTATTATTATATACGTTCGCATGATAATATAAACGAACGTACAACCTTCAGCAGTACAAGTCCTTTATTATCACAGCCACGTTAGCAAGCTTGGAGCCAACACTAATCAAATCGAACTACTTTTATGATCCTGTTGCTTCATTCAAGACTGATTAGTAACACACACACACACACACACACACACACACACACACACACACACACACACACACACACAGAGAGAGAGAGAGAGAGAGAGAG
>NC_059294.1:27660311-27667811 GCF_017591435.1 Portunus trituberculatus
TGGCGCAGGCAATTTTATTTATATACCCCTAAGCGCATCTTTGGTATAACCACCTATAACCTGAGTATCATGGTGACATGTAGGTAACTTTAAACCACTCGACAAATGGCAAAGTATCGAGGTGGTACTCGAACCTACAAGTGGACGTTTGCCCGATCTCCCACGCTCACCACCTTATCCACTAGGCCACCGTCTCCCTAGTGTACTAGTAGAAGTATTAGTAGTAGTAGCAGCATTTTCATCTGTTGAAACCTTTGTCCCCTGCTGAAACCTTTGTTCCCGCAGTGTTCAGTGTCCTCGTAAGGTCACAGTTATTCTGAACGATGGAGGAGGCGAGACATTCTCCGGGTGCACCGTGAAGAGCGCGCTTTATGAAAAGGAAGTGTTGCTGCTCTGCTCACTAAATGAGCGATGAGTCGGAAGGAGTGATTTGAGGAAGGAATTGTCACGTCGGGTTTCATTGAAGCGGAAAGACGGCGGAGCGAAGGACGGCTGATGCTCGGGGAAGTGATGTAAGGAAAGGAAAAGAGACGTAGTGCTGATACAGAGAGAGAGAGAGAGAGAGAGAGAGGGTGTGGGGCAAGAGTGTCTGAATCGTCCATAATATCGAATCCTCCACACTTAGCACCATCGCCTTTCGGTTCCCCCGCGGTTCGCTGCACAAAAGGATCGCATCTTTACTCTCTTTACTGCTATTTTTACAGTGGTTAAGGGAAGGGTACGCGAGAGGTGCGTGTCCGGCAGACGATGATGACGACCATTAAGGAGAGGCGGGAAGGGAAGGCGACGAGGCGGCCTCCACGTAAACACCCTTCTCTATTAGGGAGAGAGGCTTGGTGACAGATCACGTCTGGAACCTGACAATCCTGGATACATTACCTCTGTCTGGATACCCACTGGTGTTCATCTTCCATCTGGGTCTACGCGGCACATGGCTCAGTGAAGGGCAGCGACAACGTTGTGAGTGAGGTGCGGCGTGGCGGCGAGACACAAAGTTTGCGGTGAAGTGCTGGAGACGGCCGGATGTGGGCTACAGGGGGCCGTGCCGCCCCCCGTCCAGACAGGCAACTTTCCCGGCTATTGAAGGTAGAAAGTCATGGTGGGGGTAAAGACACCTCTGGACATTGCTGGGGGCAGGATTAAGAGATGGGTGTAGTGAGAGAAACGCGGGGGTTCTCACGCCCTGCACGCACTCTTCCTCCCCCCACATGCTCCTTCCACTCCCCCTATCTTTCAGGTTCACATCTTGTTATGTAGCTTGGCGGAATCTTTTTATATTTCATTGTTTCATTTTATTATATTCTATGTGTGTGTGTGTGTGTGTGTGTGTGTGTGTGTATAACTATGTGCCACATTAAGACTGTCAGAACAACTCAGGCCAGAAGCCACTCAAGAAGTCGTGCCTGTCGAAAGAGGCCAGGGGGGAGGGGGGGTTCGCCCCTCATCTTCCCTCACTTCTTGGAGGTTCAAACGGGGGTGCGAGTCATCCTTGCAGCTGATTGAGGTTCACGACTTGGAGTGTTTTCCTGGCTCTGTGTGTGTTATCCTTCGTGCTTGGGGGCGGGGCCACCGAGGGGAGGGCGCGAGGAGCTGCCACACGCCGCCGCGTCGCTGAATACGCCTAGTACTCACGCTCGCCGTTTCGAACAGCTCAGGGGCTGCCTTTTCGTGCTCGGCAGATGAGGTAAAAATGTCATTTGGCAACCTGGTGTGGTAAAGTGCTTTTTCTAGAAATAAAGGCTTAAGGCAGGTCTGCGGCGCAACAGGTGGAGCGGTAGGGGAGTTTGGCCTACCTGCCTGCCTGCCCGGCCCCAAGTCCTGAGATATCTCAGGGTCGGTCACCCTGTCAGTTGCCCGCCAGCCGTCGCCGGGTGAGCACCTGATCGCTCGTGTCCGCCTCCTTCCACTACGTTTCGGATCTTTCCTCGCGCGTGTTTCGTGCTTTACATTGACTCTTGAGTGCTGCAGTAGAAGAACACCCTACCGCGTGTGACAACAATACGTATGTTGTTGGCGATAACTTTCGTTTGCCATCAGAGAAACTTTGTCATTCCGTCGCGTTTGTTTTGTTGGTGCAAGAGAGTGCCGGACGCTATTGTAAGCAAGTTTTTACTTACCTTTGATTCTTGACATTGGCTCAGTAACAGACAACCGCAGTCTCACGACCCCGCATCAGTTTAACCGATAACAAGACGTGCATGATAAGATAAGTCACCAATAGTCCGTCGTTGTGAACGAGAGCCGCGGCGTCTCAGTGTTGGAGTGACTGGCCTCGCGAGAGTTCCAGCGGCACACAAGGTCAAGTTCATTCGCCGCCTCCACCCCCGCACTGTCGTCTCTTCACTCCTTCATGAACTGCTATTGAACCTGTTGCTCGAGGAAAGCCAAGTGAAAGGAAAAGTTGCTTTCGACCTGACCTGGTAACCGACGGCATCTGACCCAAATACTGCACCACCCATTCACCGAGACTGACAGGGCACACTTGACCCACACGAGCCACGCCACCACTACAGTGAGAGTGGGAGGAGCCGCACACGCCCGCTGAAGATGGCTCTGGCCCTTATATAAGTGATCCAGAGTCATGGCCTAAGATGAGCCCTGCTGAATACTGCCAATTGATCCTCGTGAACTCAGCATCCACTACCAAGTGATCTATTGGACTGGTCATTGATTCTCACGTGTGACAGTCAGTGGACGACGCGTGACGGCCGCCGTGCCAACGTTTGGCCAAAAGTGCTGGCGACAGCGCGTGTCGATGGAATGTTTGTGTTGGGCTCTGGTGTGGCCACACTCAACCTCTCCGCCATGGGGGACGAGAGTTGCTCCGAGGTGTCCAGCTCGTCACCGCTTACCAGCCCCGGTGCCCTCTCTCCGCCAGCACTCGTCAGCGTCGGCGTCAACGTTGGCATGAGTCCTCCGACCTCTCTTGCCTCCTCAGACATCGGCGAGGTGGACCTGGACTTCTGGGATCTCGATCTCAACTCCCCAAGCCCCCCGCACGGCATGGCGTCCATCGCTTCCACCAACGCCCTCTTGCTCAATCCTCGCGCTATGGCCTCGCCTTCCGACACCTCCTCCCTATCAGGTATTGTCTCTTGGCTGCATGCTTGTCATACAGATGTCCCCAATAGATATAGATAGAATCGAGCCCTCTCCTGACAGTCAGCATGGAATATTGACCCCACCATGGCCTAGCCCTACCTCACTGGGCAGGAGAGATTGGCACTTATGAGAGACTCAGAGATAAGCTATTTACTTGGGCAATGTTGTGGCTAAAAAATTCCTGTGTGTTGTCTGGTCATTGCACTCGTTATCTTGGGAATGGATTTCAATGAGCAGATAGCTGACCGATAACCCTTCATCTTTTGCATCCTTATGAAACTTGCCTCTCTTGAGATAGTGCGACCCCGTGTCCCCTTGGCACATTTATGGACCGTGAACGGCGCTGCGGCCTCGCGCTGATCCTGACCCAGACGAAGCAAGGGAGGTGCTGCAGGCCTGGCGTCCGTGGCCGTTCCCGCTGCGGATACGATTACGTAACTTTCAGCACGTGAGGCGAGTGGGACGAGCAACATGCGATAGGCAGCTCGCGAAATCATCCATTGTGCATGACTTGGACTCCGCCATGTTGACTTAATTGCTTCACTGTTAGGGGGCAGTGAAGGCAGTTTTTATGTTTGTTTGGAAGGCCCATAGATATTAGGCCTGTGGGTGCTGGGATGGGGAGAGGGCACTGAAGGAGGGGGGATGGTCAGCAGGTTGCCTGAGTAGTTTACGTTACTAGCGGCGATAAGAGAGCAGTGACCCAGATACACCCTATCACCTGAGGGCCGATAGTGAGGGTACAGTTGCGCTCCCCTACCCTTCACCCCCTTCCTCTCCACCCCCGACTCTGTGGTCTGTCTGCGGACGAGGATGCACCGACAGGAGAGAGAGAGAGAGAGAGGGGGGGGGGAGGCAGGCCGACCTGGTCCCGCTGCATGGTGCTCGGTTGTCACTATGTGTGTCATGGCGACGGCGCCGGGTGGCCTCGCTTGCCTCCCAGGCCACGGGCGGCGGTTGCCTCCTCCTCCCTCTCTCCTTCCCCTTCTCTCCGCCTCCTCCTCTTGCTCCTGCTCCTGACTGGTGTATTTCATCTTCAAGAATTGAGCAACAGTACTTGAGAATGCGCGCTATTCTGAGTCATGTTCCTCAGCTCAATACGCCCGTCTCGCCCCCCGCCTGCTGCCGTCCTCGTGTTGAGCGCCAGGCGTCACTTGACCTCGCTGATGTCTCGGAGAAAACGTCGAGCAGGAGTGACATGACACTACTGGGAATATTTCTTAGCTGTAGCAGCAGAGCAGCAGGAACGTTCCAGGATTTGTAGTAATTGTTGCTGCAATAGTGCTTGTGGTTACTGTAGTTGTAGTAATAGAAGTAGTAGTAGTAATTGTAACAAACAGCATTAGAAACACGAATGGTGGTGATGGTAGTAGTAGTAGTAGTAGTAGTAGTAGATAGTAGTTGAAGTAGTAGTCGTAGTAGTAGTAGTAGTAGAAGTAAATAGTAGTAGTAATAGTAGTAGTAGCGGTAGTAGTAGTAGTAGTAATAGTAGTCGTAGTAGTAATAGTAGTAGTAGCAGTAATAGTAGTAGTAGCAGTAATAGTAATAGTGGTAGTAGCAGTAATAGTAATAGTAGTAGTAGCAGTAATAGTAGTAGTAGCAGTAATAGTAGTAGTAGCAGTAATAGTAGTAGTAGTAGTAGTAGTAGTAGTAGTAGTAATAGCAGCAACAGCAGCAGCCGCAACAATGATGATAATTAAATAAGAAAGTATATTAATACCATCGTCTGCTTTTCCCACAGGTTATGATGTAAATGATTTATGATTTCAAGTAACAGACAAACAAACACACACACACACACACACACACACACACACACACACACACACACACACACACACACACACACACACACACAAAAGAGTGGAAAGGATAATTAACCTTTCGCTTTTCCTTCCTATTGTAAAGTCTCACTAGGTCGACTTGCGCCCCGTACTGTTCCCGTTCCTTGCTGGAGGACAGAAGCTACACCATGGAAAGAGAAAAACTCAATTTGTCATATCCTTGGCCAGGATTTCGGTCTTGGCCTTTCTACTTTAAGGAGAACATGATCAGTTTTACGCTACCAGATATATATATATATATATATATATATATATATATATATATATATATATATATATATATATATATATATATATATATATATGAAACAAACTGGCCTCCCCTACCAAGTTTTGTCTTGCTCTGTGGTTGGTTATGCCGTGAGGTCCAAGCAGATGCTGTTTTCTCACTGTCACCATCACCATTAAGCCTCATTACTTCGTTGTAAGCACGTCGACCAACCTCTACTACTCGCGACCACCACCACGTACACTACGACCTTTTCGCTGCCGCCATCCTCCCTACTTCTCCCCCCACCCCCCTGTAGCTGCCCCTCCTCATACCTAACGCTCGTCACAACGCAGCCCAGGACCAGTTACCAGAGCATCCCGATGCTGCGTCGGTGCAATGTCCTTTCTTTTTTTGCCTCTACATACCAATAAAACACTTACTATTATAACACCTTGTGTTTTTTCGAATCCTTCAAGACGCCCACCATTACTTCCTGTCCTCAGGTGTTCTGAGCCTTACGTGGGCGTGATAAATGACGATAGCGACTCAGGAGCATCTCAGATCCACGATTCTAACTCGTGGGTTCACAGCTGCCTTAATAGGAAATCACGCGAGGGACACGTAACCGTTCGCTCATCCTCAGACCTTTACTCCAGTCCCTAAAACTGGCTAAGACTTAACTCGTGCATGTGTTGATTAGTTATATGCGTGTCCCTGGAGTAGCATCCCTTGGTGATCTTCAAGGCGACTCGTCTGGGCCGAGTTATTCCTTGTCTGCCGAGTGGCTGACCTCGTGGCCTTGTAAACAACTGTGTAGGGACGACACTCGCTGCGCTCTGAGCCTGGACGATGATTTCTGGAAGATGGCCGTCCAGAGAGGTCTTTGGCCGTACGAAGTGCGCAGAATGTATATCTGTGGCAGTGTTCTCAGCTTGGTAGAGGCAGCTCGTGCCGCAGGCCCTCTCTTGCGAGTGTTATGTCTTTATTTTACATTTTTAAACGAGTATCGAGTCTCCTTTTTCATTTTTTCGGATTTCTTGGCTTAGGAGACACCAATTCTATTTTTTGATGGTGATGATGAATCTTTTATTTGCCGCTTCTTCTTTCATGTTTTCTCCTCCTCCTCCTCCTCCTCCTCCTCCTCCTCCTCCGCAACTGTACCTTAAATTTAGTACTACTTGTACTATCATTACTACTACTACTACTACTGATGATAATAATAATGATAATAATAATAATAATAATAATAATAATAATGATAGTAATAATAATATTAATAATAATATTAATAATAATATTACTACTACTACTACTACTACTACTACTACTACTTACCCTACCTCCATTATCACTACTACTACGAATACTATATAATACCATTACCAATACTGCTGCTGGTGTTAAAATCACACACACACACACACACACACACACACACACACACACACACACACACACACACACACATACGATGGAGGTTAGCAAAGCAGGTTCTCGTGAAGGAACAATAACCTTCCTCACGAAGCACATTCTTTGGTAGCTTGTGAGAGACCGATTGTTTCATTTAATTACGGACGTGTGTGTGTGTGTGTGTGTGTGTGTGTGTGTGTGTGTGTGTGTGTGTGTGTATTTGTCGTATACGTTTCTTGTAACTTTGCATAAACTGAAGAAAACCTGAGGATTTTCTCTTTTAGGGCGACTGAAGGTGATGTACATACATACATACATACATGCATACATACATACACATTTTATTTTCATCCTGTTTCCTTTCATTCTGGTGTTATTGACGCGGGTGAAGACGCGTCAAGGCTTTGGTCTCAATAGAGAGAAAGAAATATCCACCATACATACGCTCCAGAAAAGATTAAGAAGAACGAAAATGACTTCGCGAGGCGCCAATTTAGGTCGTGAAGCGGCTTCATTCTCCCCTTTTGAGAGCATTAATTCATAGAAGCGGGAAAATTTTGCTGCTGACGATCTTGTTATTAAAGTGGCGTCAGCGGCGTGAGTGTGTTTGGGATGGGCGGGCGTGGGTGCTGTTGTCCTTGGGGAGAAAGTTGACCTATACTTCCTCCCACTTTCCTTCTGACGTCTGCTGACCTTGGCTTTCACTTTTACACCCTTGTGACGTCTGTGCTGACACCTGCACACGCTGGCAAACCCCACACCGCAGTCAAATGCCCTCCTGTCTCTTGTCGCACTGAGAACTCATGACTCCTCACCACACCTAATCTCCCATCACTTGCACACTCCGCCAGTCGTTCACCTTGTCAATACTATTACCATAGCCCTCTTTACCGCGACAACAATAATCACTGCAGCTACTTTTGCGTTTACCTC